>NW_004444179.1:1100529-1117922 GCF_000243295.1 Trichechus manatus latirostris
AGTTTGGATGCCCTTTATTTCTTTTTCTTGCCTTATTGCTCTAGCTAGATCTTCCAGCACAATGTTAAATAGGAGTGGTGATAAAGGGCATCCTTGTAAGACAAAGATTTTTAAACATTCATGACAATCATGCTATATGAAATACAGATCAAAGCACTTGAGATGACTGGAAAGACTGAAATGTTTAGATGAGAAACAGAAACTATAAAAATAACCAAATAGAAATCTCAGAACTAAAATTATCATATGTAAAAATTTAAAAATAACTGCGAAATTTCAAAAGCAGAATGGAAATGGCGCATGAAAAAAGTCACTGAGCTTGAAAATAGATCAATAGAAATTATAAAATCTAAAGAAAAAAAGGAAAAGAAAAACATTCCCACAACCATAAAGAACAATGTTGAGTCCGCAAAACATATGATAACATGGATGGAACCGGAAGGCATAATGCTGAGTGAAATAAGTCAAGCATACAAGGATTAATATTGTATGATCCCACTTTTATAAGAAGAGAAGACCAGACAGATATAGAGAGACCAATATTCACTGATGGTTACCAGAGAGAAGAAAGGGGAAGGGTAACCACACTTTAGAACTTTGAGACTTGTTACTTTTAGTGATGAGAAATGTGGCTCTGAGTGTGGAGGTTGTGAGCACAGCACAACCATAGTATTGATGAGTTTTTGCGCACAAGTACTGGAGTATAGACACAATTAAAGAGAACACTGAAAAACTGTGATAAATGTAAATAATGTCAATGAACAGTTTATCTGGAAATTTGTAAAAAAAATTTATTAGGGGATGTATAATTTTTCAACAACAGTAATAACTAAAAATAGGTGTTTGTTACATGGATATATAAGTATGCATAAATATGTGCAAGAAGGCATATATGAATAACTGCAGACATATGTATATACATGTTTATGTGTGCTGCATATATTTTCAAGTATAAAGTGCATATGGGGAACAATTATGGATACCAAACACCTCATGGGATTGGTCTACTGTGTTTGAGGGCTTAGGACCATAGTCTCATGGGGCAACTCAGTCAACTGGCATAATATAAGTTAGGCCATATCTTGGGTCACAAAAAAAAAAAAACTCTACAAATTATGAAGAATTGATCTACAGAGTATGATCTCTGACCACAGTGGAATCATATCAGAAATCAATGACAGAGAAAGAGGATTAAAATAGCCAAACAATTGGAAAATAAATAAGAAAGTTTCAAAAAATTCATGGGTCAAAGAGAAATTATCAGGGAGAAAAAAAAATTTAACTAAAAAAAAATAAAAATGCAACATATGAAATACCTAAGATACAGTTTAAGCAGGGTGGATATAGAAATTTATAATACTAAATGCATACATCGGAAAAAGAAATAAAGGTCTGAAGTCTTAATGCAATAATCTAAGCTTTCATCTATGGAAACTAGAAAAAGGAAAACAAAAGATAAAACCAAATCAAGCAGAAAGAAGGAAATAATATAAATAAGAGCAGAAATCAAAGAAATTGAAAAGAGAAAAATAATAGAGAATGTCAATGAAATGAAAAACTAGTTCTTTGAAAAGATTTCTAAATTTGGCAAAACTCAAAGATTAAAAAAAAGACACAAACTATCTATATCAATATTGAACCATAGATTGATACTACTAACCCTGCAGACGTCAAAGGATTATAAAGGAATACAATGAATGATGCTATCCACATGTATTTGACAATTTAGATAAAATGAAATAATTCTTTGGAAAATACAAACTACAAAACTCAGGTAATATTATAGACTGTTTGAATATCCCTATATTATGTAGGACAGTCCCTATGTGGCCCAAGTTTTTCAACCCTTGACTACTAACCAAATCTGTCAGTTTGAACCCACTTGGACACTTCGGAAGAGACACATGATGATCTGCTACCAAAAGATTACAACATTGGAAACCCTATAGATCACAGTTCTACTCCGACACACTCAATGGTGTTTGGCTTTGATTATACTATACAAGAAATCAAATTCATAATTTGAAAAGTCTCAAAGAAGAAATATCCAATTTTAGATAAATTCACTGAAGAATTCTACCAAAATAATTAAGGATTCACACCAACTCTACATAATCTGTTCTACAAACGATTGCAAAGGCAAATCCATACCCAGAGTAAGTATTCCAGTAAGAACAAAGAGCTATCCCTTCTATAATGGAAGCAGTCCAATGTAATCAAAATGCCACCAAGTAGCTGGCTGATCATTCTGGGGAGTGGTGCCCTATCTGAGCAATTAGTTGGCCTTTGTTGCTGGATGATTGAGCACTCAGCCATGACTGTAGCCATATCAGCCTCAGTGAGTGGAAGGCCATGTTGCTGAGCCATGTATAAACTCCATCTCTGCCACTCTGTTCTTGGTCCATTAGACAATGACAGGAGTGGCTGGGGAAAGATGCTAACTGGTGTCCACAGTACAGGTCATCCTTTTGACTTAATTGTTAAAATCTTCATTTACTAAAATCATCCTTTGGTGTTCATTCACATAAGATAGCTATCTTCATCCTCTTTGTCCATTCAGAAGTGTTTTTTTCACATAGATCTTCACCAGACCTCCTTATTACCAATTTTCCAATCATGTTCTTTCCAAGGCCCTGACCATTCAGACAAACCATTGACCAGAGCCTATGAATTGTTTTACACACATACCTCAGGTCATTTCTCTTTTCTTGGTCAACATTATGTCATTCATTTGTTCATTTGTACCATCAACTTTTACCAAGTGATAAAATAGAGTAGTTAAAAGTGTAAGCTTAAGAGTCAGAATTTATTTATTCAAATCTTGGCTTATTAGTTGGGTGACTTAGATAAAATAGTCTCTTTATTTTTCAATTTCCTTATCTGTGAAAAGAAGATGATGATAGTGTATACCTTACAGGATTTTTTTTGGAGGAGGAAATGACAAAATGTGCATAAAGCACGTAGTATAGTATATGGCATAAAATAAATATCAACTATTAATATGATTAATGAGTACTAATTTGAGGTGTCCAGCTGTCCACTGAATTTTTAAATTTCAATTAGTCCATTTTTTATTTCAATGTAGTCAATTTGATGGTTTCTTTTTCTTCGTTGTGTCTTCCACATGTATTTAAATTTTATTATTTTTGCTAAAAAATTATTTTATATTCTTTTTATGATAATTTTAAGATATTTATACTTTGCAGGTTTTATCCTGCAGTATTTGTTTTTTTCTCATTCCACTGACTATTCCTAAATAAGTTTTGTTTTCTCTGTTTAGTTTTAGTTGTATTGCAAGTCCTTTCTCTCAAACTGTTTGTGAAATTACCTTGAAGCCTTATCGTAAACTCTGTTCTTTAACGGAGAATTTTCATTCTGCTGGTTGGTAGGGGGCAGGATCCAAAAGGAGAATTTTAAACTTTTTTTTTTTTTTTTTTGCAGGGTTGGGAGGTAGTGGGCGTGAGGGTCGTGTGGGTAGGGATATTCTAGAAAAACAGAAAGTGTGGATATGAATTCCAAATCAACATTAGTTCAATTCTGAGCTTAGTATAGTTAGTATCAGGGAGGATTTTTTTCTGCTCCATTCACAATTAAAACAGAAGCAAGCAGGTATGCTACTGTTTCCTTAAGAGAGACAGTACTCCCACACTTACTTTATTTACTGATGGTATTATTACACGTGTCCCTGCTTTATGGGAAGGTTCCATATCCAACTTTATCTCCATGCAACAGCCCCAAAATACTTCAAATGTCCCTCCCTGATCATTCAGTGTTCCACATGTGCCCAGCCCCAGACCCTGAGGTACATATCTCAGTTACTGAAACATTGCCTTGATTCTGTTTTGTAGCTTTAGTTGTCTACCAGAAAGTGGTATTCCTCTATTTTAAACTATTTTACCGAACTTCTCACTCTCCAGCTTTTATAACCCTTGGTTGTTTTTTTTTTTTTCTTCACCTTTTTTAAACAACTTTATTAAGATATAATTCACCTACACAAGAATTACCAATTTAAAGGGTACAACTCAATAGTTTTAATATATTTGCAAAACACATACCCATCACCATAATCTAATTTTAGGAGATTTTCATTATTGACAGTCACTCCCTAGCACTCCCCACTGCAGCCCTAGAAAACAATAATTTATTTTCTTTATTTGTAGATTTGACTATTCTGGACATTACAATTAAATGGAATCATACAATATGTGATATTTTTGTGACTGGTTTCTTTAACTTAGCATAATGTTCTTTTGAGGGTCATCTATGTATCAATACTGCATCATTAGTATTGTCAAATAATATTCCATTGTATGGATCTACCACAGTCGACAGACATTTATGTTGCTTACACTTTTTTGGTTAGTATGAGTAATGCTACTACGAACATCCTAAAAGTTTTTCTTGTGGACGTATGCTTTCACTTCTCTTGGGTAGATATCGAGGTATGGAATTTCTGGATCATACTGTCACTTTATGTTTACGATTTAGTGAAATTGCTAAACTGTTTTTCAAAGAGGCTGCATAATTTCACATACTTTCTAGAAATTTCTGACCTTTCCAATCTTTCTGTATCCTCCCTAACACGTTATTTTTTATCTTTTTTAAATATATATATTAAATAGACTTTATTTTTTAGATCAGACTATTGTCTTTTAAACCACAAGGCCAGAAAAAAGCATTATTGTTTTATTTACTTATTTATTCATGACCATATGCCCTATGTAAGTCACACAATATTAGGTGGCCTTAGGTGACAGTCATTCAACTATAGTTTATAAACTGAAATGCTTTTTTAAGCACAGACATTAAAGCTCATTAGTGAACTAGTGAATAAGTATTTATCAAGTGACTGAAATATTGTTAGATTCTTTAAATGATGGATTATGAGAACCACTCTCAACTGGGTCTTATATAAATACAAGAATAAGTATCTATTGTACTTATCAAGACCTTCTGCCAGTTGAGTCGATTCTGAGAGCGACCCTATCTTTTTTTTTTATTTTAGCCATTCTAATGGGTTGGGAGTGATATCTCATTGTGATTTTAATTAGCATTTCCCTAATATGTAATGGTTTTCTCTTTTTTCATGTGTTTATTACTTATGTATCTCTCCTTTGGAGAAATGTTATTTAAATACTTTGCCCATTTTTTTAAGTTGGTTATTTGTCTTCTTAGGAATGCATTTTAGGAGTTCTTTATATATTCTGTGTACAAGTCCTTATCACATATACGGTTTGCAAATATTTTCTGTCATTTTAAAGGTTTATTTTCATTTCTTGATGGTATCATTTGAAGCACAAAGTTGTAAATTTTGATGAAGTCCAATTATCAATTTTTTTTAAGCACTTGTGCTTCTGATTTAGTATTTAAGAAATCATTGCCTTCCAAGGTCAGGAGGAAGAAATCATTACTTAATTCAGATCACAAAGATTTTCTCCTAAGTTTTCTTCTAGGAGTCTTCCTCCTCTTCTATTTCATATTAATTAATTAATTACCTACTCTGAGCATTGAACTAAGAGCTCTATGTACAATAAAATTTTAGTCTATTCCATCAGGGGAATTTGGGATATACTCAACACATACAAACAAAAATGTTGCTAAATCCTCCTTTCTAGAGAGACAATTTTAAATAGTACTCCAAGGTAGAAATGATTAAAGTAACTAGATTTGAAATAAAAACAAAACCATAAGTAGTAAACACTTAGCATTTCAAAAAAAATTCTAAGAATTATTAGTATTTATAGGTCCTACAATGTATGCTATTGTTGTTTCACGTGCCCTCAGATCGGTTCCAACTCATAGTGACCCTATGTACAACAGAACGAAACGGCCTGGTCCTGCGCCATCCTCACAATTGTTGTCATACTTGAGCCCATTGTTGTAGTCAAAGTGTCAATCCATCTCATCAAGGGTCTTCCTCTTTTCTGCTGACCCTCCACTTTACCAAGCATAATGTCCTTCTCCAGGACTCTCTTGATAACATGTCCAAAGTAAGTGAGACAAAGTCTCACCATCCTCACTTCTAAGGAACATTTTGGCTGTACTTCTTCCAGGACAGATTTGTTTGTTCCTTTGGCAGTCCATGGGATATTCAATATTCTTCGCCAACATAGTAGTTCAAATGCATCAATTCTTCTTTGGTCTTCTTTATTCATTGTCCAGCTCCCATAATGTATAAGATATCGTAATTCAGAAAATTTGGATAATTTTGAGAAGTTTAATTAAGCAATCTTTCATCTGAAGTTTTGCAAGTTGTTACATGTCTGGGTGGTGAGATTAAATGTCAGTTTTCTTCACAGTGAAGCACATCTATCTTCCCATGAAAGACAATAAAAATATCAAGTATATGTGTTCAGAGTTTTTAAAACATGATAATTGAACTTGAACAATGTTGGTTTCATTTTGTTTTACTAACAAGAAGGAGCCCTGGCAGCACAGTGGTTAAGTGCTTGGCTTTGAACTCACCAGCTGCTCAGCAGAAGAAAAATGTAGCAGTCTGCTTCTCTAAAGATTACGGCCTCGGAAATCCTATGGGGCTGTTCTACTCTGTCCTATAGATTCACTATGAGTCGGACTAGACTAGACAGTAAGAGATCTGGTTTGGTTTTGTTCTGTTCTTTTTTTTTTTTTTTAACTAACTAACCTTCAAGCGTTTCTAAATGTTTTAATGACAGCAGATGAAATGGAATGAAGAATTTGCTAGCCTAAAGGAGAACAGATTTAGACTCACTGTCTTTTTATTGATTTATTGTTTTTCATTTTAGGCTCGGAAAAAACCAAATCAGACTTTAAGTGTCTCAGTTTTTGTCATAAAGCAACTAGACTTAAAATAAGTCATCCAGAGCAAGCAGCTGGATTCCAGCTCCTGCTTTTTTTACTTAGCCACCGTTATACACACTGCGCATATTTAACATGTAACGGCAACTTCCAGGTTCATTTCTCACTTAACTGTCAGGTCTACTCAAGCTTTCAGTGCAGCAGACCTGAACCACCACACCCACTGCCTACTGACTGCGGACACAGAAAATGCAATGCTTTCTCCTCTCGTCATAAAAACGTAGTCTGGAAATTTAAAGTGGGAAATAACAGAAACCAAGAACACTACCGAATGCAATTGACTACACTTGATTTCCCGCTATTGAAATAAGTACAACTTAATAATTAATGAACCTTGTCAAATCGTGGTTATTAGTTAAACATTAAAAACAAAAACTAAGGAATATTAGTAGACCATATGTCAGGGAATACTCAGGATTAATGGAGACTAGTGTCCGCGTTCGCGTTCACTTTCCAGCATCCAGAGTGACATGGCAGATGCATGGCAGATGCACAGGTTGCTTTAAAAGATTGGCCAGAATAGGAAAAGCAAAGGAAATGTGGAAACAGGTATTTTTTAAAATCCAGACTTCTACAATATACCTGTTTCAGAGTGAGATATTCCTGATGAATGTTAATTGCATGGACTCCAGTTTGTGTGATGTTAACTCTAAATTACATACCACTTAAAATTTTGATAGTTAAATTTTGTGAAAATAGATTGATACTAACTTTTTGACAATAGTGGTGTTAATTGACTTATATTTCCTCAAATACAATTTTCTTACTGATACGAATGTCATTTTTCAAATTTATTCTGGCAAGGAACACTTTTGGCAGCTTTTTGGAAGATCCTTGTCTTCAGCAAAATAAATGCTCGTCATTTATAAAAGGAGGCAGGGAAGGAAAAAAATTATACTGTGGGCAGGCCGGAAAGGGATATGAGCAAAATTCCTGAGCGAAAGCTACAAAGCAATGCATGTGATTTCTGTGTTTCCAGTAGTCAAGTAGGAATTTCTTTGTGACTTTTATATAGTATCATGACAAGAAAACATCCTATTAAAATGACCTCTTCTGTTCAGACCCATAGCAGCTCTCATTGGATATAACTCACTTGAGTTAAAAAGATGTGTATTATAAATTTAATGACACGTATTTCATAATAAACATAATAAACATCAACCTTTTGTTTAGGGAAAAAAGAATAAAAACACTTATTTTTCTAACGCAAGACATTGTTAAAGATGATTTGGTGTTCTAGAACAAATTAGATTATCAGCTGAAAATGCCCATTAAATATCCTGTGTTTTAAACATTTTCCATTTCCTTTCTCCTCCTTCCTTAAAAACACTATTTATTAATATTTGATTTTTTTTACAGAATATTTGAAAAATGTATCTGAATCTACCTCTTATCTAAAAATTTAGAAAAGATTAATAATTGTAATATTTAATTGTAAAAAGTATTTTGTATTGTTATTGTCATTAATATTAATATTTACTTTCCCAAATGTGTGTGTTTCATTAGAAATATTTTTGGAAAATGTCAAATATTTTATTGGCAGTATTAATTTTGAATTTAGAAACCCTTCTCAAAGTTATATAAGGAAATGATTTATATCCTCAGGGAATAGAACTAATTTAAAAATTTAAGATTCCTTCAGTGAAAATATAAATTAAGTGTCTGTCAGTGTCTTTTCTCATTCTTTCCCTTAATTATTTCCCACAAAATCAAGTGGTTCAAAAGAAGTCTAAAATAGTACGTAGATTGACATGTAAAGTAACCTCCTTAGATTCTCAAATGTGAATTCAGTAGCAAAAGAGGGATAGGAAGACACTTGGAATCAACTGACTCTGGAGATTGTAGTATTTAATGAATTTCCCTTAAAAAGAAGTGACAATTCTAAAAGACATGCTGGAATAAGTATTCCTCCTCAATTTCAGAAGAACTGGGGTCAGAAACATGGGAATCCTAGGATTTGTTCCAGAAGACCATTACAGCTCAGGGTACAACTAGATTTTCAGATTTGAATAATTTATAAATCACATTTAAAAAACTCAGAACAGACATTCATGATTAGTGGATACTGTTTTATCATAATATTATTTAAATGTTACATATAAATGTAGATTAGCTTCCTTTATGCATTTTGCTATTATATGTTTGAAAGTTAAAAGGAGACTATAAATGATTTTTAAAAATAAAATGAATCAACAAATGTTAGCAATATTATTATGGTAGATAAGTGATATTGTTTGATTTTTTAAAATAGATTACCAAAGTTGCATTCAGTACTAAAATTGTATATTTTTCTATGTTTTATTTTACTTGTCAATTCAAGATTTTTGCTTTTGATTATAAAGGAGCATCAATTTAATAATTATCATTATATATCTATTTATTTAATGAATAATTTATTTTCAAGCACCATTATTTGTTGGAACAATAAATACAGTAGAATATCTCCAAATGCAAAATTGAAAGCAAAATTCTGTTTATTTAAAAGCCCTTCTCTAAACTTACATGTAATGAACGTTTGCTAATGATACTTAGAGAGATAAGATGTGTTCAAGAAAACAACATGATATGGAAAATGACTCTGAGAACAGTAGAACTATTCCTAATTTTTCTTTATACAGTGTTTGATCATACCAGTTCTCTGCATTTGACTCAAATGTTATTTACATATTAAATCTACTCTGTTATTTTCCAGAAACCCATTATAATTAAAATGATAAATTACTAGGCTCTACTGTTATTTTTCTGATGTCAAATAATAACATCAATATGTTAAATGCCTTAACTAATTAATGTCTTAAACTATACAAATCCTTTTCCACTGCAAGTTCCTACCACAAATAAGAAATTTCAATGACAGGAAAATAAATTTTATGGAATGCAGTTGTAGATGCAAGATGCAAACGTAGACTCTGCAATTATTTACCAATATACTGTTTTAATGTGGTCATGTAGGTGATTTCAAATTTGCTTATTATTTTAGAATATCAATGATAAAATAAAATACATATTCTGAAACAAAACATCCTTAATAGCAAAAGATACATTCATTGACTTCCATTTGAGAAACATAAATATTGATAAATATTTTCTTGGTAACTAGAAAGGTGGCTAAAATTGTCTGGAGATTGTCATCACATTAGCTGAAAAGTTTTAGAATGGAATATGATGGTGAGGGGATCAAAATAAACAGACACACAAAAATAATTGATAAACTGTAGGACAGGGATTTTATGAATGAATATAATAAAACAACACACAACAAAATACAGTCTATAAAAAGTATATCTAGCCATAAAGAAAGAAACAATTGCTCTAAAAATGCTGTGAATAAAAGATGCCAGTGAAGAATATTTACAATAAGAATTATTAAAATAATTTTCCTAACTTAAAAACTGAGTATATAAATTGAAAGAGTTCATTTATATTTCTTCAACTTTTTAATCCATCTGAAATCAATTGTAGTATATGATTTGATAGGGAATAAGTTACTATTATTTTTATAAACATTTAATGTTTTTTAAATAATCCATTACCTGCTAACTAGTTTGTGGCATCTATTTATTATACATTAATGTATTAAATATACTAAGGTCTATGTTGCCATTATTCAGAATCGACTCGACTGCAAAGGGGCTTTTTTTTGGTTATGTTAGAATATTTTGTAATTTTCTTTTGTTTAATCATATGTCAACTATGCCTGTGAATAAAACTATCTTAAAACATTTAAAATTTTATAGAACAAAGAACTTGAAACAGTAATTCACACTAGAAACATATTTTAAGAAGTTTCACCATTATAGCCTTTAAATTAAATTAATTTAAAATTATATTATGTTTTAAACTAAAAAAATTTCCATAAGCAAAATAAAACTATTATAGTCTGTGAGGTTTAGATAATAGTGTAATGAATCCAGAAGTTGGACAATTTTAAACTATAATCATATTTTATAATTGATATACCGTCTTATGTAGCAAATTATGATCTGTTCAAAATTGTCAATAATTTTTATATTCTTTGATTCTCTTTTTGTTATAAGATATTAATCTTACAGAAGTAATCAGTGTTGTAGAGAGAGATTTACTTTACTGGACAAAGAAGGTGTATCAGTTAGGGTTTGATCAGGAAAGCCGGATCCCTACAGATCCTGACATAGAATAATACGTGATAATGAATCAGAGATGTGTTATAGGGGTTAACCTTGCATAGTTTTGAGAGTTGCTAAGCAAAGTATGCACAGCTATTGTCTCTACATCTGGTGGTGAGTCTAAAATCACTGCAGGCCATGGAGGCCCGCCATTAGTAAGTAAAAATGGACATGAAATGAGGGGCAATCAGGATAAACTGGAAGTCACAGGGCAAAGTGGAAACAACATGGACAAGCTGGAACCCACAAGGGCAACCTTGGAGATGACAACCTGTCTTTATTATTCACTACATACTCACTAAGAGCTACATGCATGGACTCATTTTTTATTTATGCTCTGTTTACTGAATTCTTACAGTGAGAACCATGGTTCCCAATAATATCAGTATATTTACTAATTTGCTCTCTCCTACAATAAACATGAAATACTTTTTAAATACCTAAACCAATACTACCACTCACAACATATATAACAAATATATTTCAGAATTTCTTGGCACTTGTTTTTTTCTTAACAAGTATTCCACTTGTGGGTTGATAATCATAACATTGTGCTTAAAACTCACCTGTCTTAGCTAGTACTTCTGTAAAAGAAATACCACAAGTGGGTGCCTTTAATGAACAGAAATTTATTTTCTCGCAGTTCAGGGGGCTAAAGCTCTAAATTCAGGGTACTGGCTCTGAGGGAAAACTCTCTCTGTTCGCTCAGGAGGAAAATCCTTGTCTCAGCTTCTTGTCTAGCCCCAATGTTCCTTAGTACCTAGGGCATCACCACATGGCATCTATATTCTCCCCATTTGTGTTTGTTTGTCTCTGTGTCCATGGTACTCTTTATATCACTAAGAAGTGATTAAATTTAGAACACTTGAGCTCAGCTGCTAACTGAAAGATTGGTGGTTCAGACTCACCCAAAGGCACTGTGGAAGAAAAACCTTGGTGATCTGCTTCTGCAACGATTACAGTCAATAAAACTCTATCTTATGGAGTAGTTCTATTCTGGCACACATAGGGTCACCATGATCAGAATTGACTCGAAGGCACAAAACCCATTGCTATCTGGTCGATTACGACTCATGGCAGCCCCAAGACAATAGTGACTACCACCACTCTGATACGGCGTTATTAACGTAACAAAGAAAATCTTTCCAAATACAATTATATCCACAGGTATAGCAGTCAGGACTTTAATACATATATTTGGGGGACACAATTCAACTCATAACATTGACTAAATTAATTCTTTATATATGTGGTTATGTTGTCAATTTGAAAAAGTTTACTTGTTTCTGTTTAACAAGTATATTTTAAAGTTTTTACCTTTATTTGTTAGAACAGTTTTAGGTTTTCAGAAGAAATATGCAGAAAGTACAGAAAGTCCTCATATACCCTCTACCCTCGGAATGTTATTTCTCCTATTCACATCGTGGATTCTTGTAATAGATTTTTACTGTTGATGGACCACTCTTGATCCATTATTATTAATTAAAGTCCATTATTATATCAGGGTTCACTCTTTGTGCTGTACAGTTCTTTGAGTTACCCTCATTTTTAATTTATTTTATAACTTAAAAAAATTTTTTTTGGATAAGGAACTCATTAACATATGTTAAAATCAATGTACTTCCTCTTTTTCACCCACACTCTTAGTGAATACTTTTACCTAATAGTTTCTGATATACTCTTTTTGTGTCTAATTTTTTTTTGAAAAATAAGCAAACACATTTTTATATCTTTATTTCTCTTAAAATATTCTGCATCTTGTTGTTTTTACTCCACATCAGCTGATAATGCTAATATAGACCTTTTTCATTCATTTTACTACCGCACAGTACCCCACTGTGTGGATGTGAACCAAGCGGTTTCTACGGATGGGTGTCTAGGTGTTTTCCAATATGCTGCCATTACAAATACTGCCACAATAATACATTTGTGAACGCATTTCTTTTTTTTTTTCCCAAAAATTTCAAGATATATCTTTAGGGTATTGCCTAGAAGTGGAATATCTAGGCCAAGGGATAATTACATACGTAGCCGTGTTGGATGGTGCGAAATTTCCCTTTATCCAGGTAAGTCCATTTTACACCCCTCCAAGCAATGCATGAGAGAACCTAATTCCTCACAGCTTTGTCACCTCTGCTCATGGTCAAACTTTAGAAATTTTTATAATCTAATAGGCGAAAATGTTTATATTAGTTTTATTTTGCATTTCTCTTATTATGCATGAAGATAAAGGTCATTAGTGTGAACTGTCTGTTCATGTTCTTTACACATTTTCTACATTTTTTCCTTGATGTTGAAAAGTTACTTCATAAGTTAAGCATTTTGTTGTTGTTGTTGTTTTGTTTTGACTTCGTATATTTGATGTTGCTGCTGAGTAGTTTGATGTTGATTGGAATTTTGTGACTTTTTAGATAGTTGGCTCTTTTTTCCAGAAGCTTTATAAATGTGCCTATTTGTTGATATTTTTTAAGTGTAACTAAAATTTGTCAGATTGTGCGGTTTTCCTTATCTCTTCTGTTTGGCATTCTATGAGCCTTTTAAGTCTAACATCTTTAATCTTTCCTCAAATCTGGACAATTTAACACCATATTTTTTCAAATACCTCTTTCTCTACATTTATAGTATTTTCCCTTTACAATTCCCCATCTAGTTACATTTATTTGATTTTTTCTTTAATCCTTCCTGCTACAATCCTTCCTGCTGCTTTCAAAAGTGTTCCACTGTCCAATCTTTCAGTTTACTAATGAACTGTTCAGCAGACTCATTCCTCTATTTTTTCCTATCTATTTTGTCCTTCACTTCAACAACTAAATTCCTTCATTATTATTTCCATAATTCTTTATGGCATCTTGTTCATTTTCATACTGGTAGTATCCTCCCTTATCTTAGTAGGTATATTTATCAGGCCTAGTTAAATTCTTGGTGCTCATGTGCCAATAATTGTGCCCCAGATGGTACATCTTGTTCCTGCTTATTTTTTGTCCAGGTTGTACTTCTCAGGCAGGGTCCAGTGATTAGTTATTGCCCACGAGCTCTTGTTCTCCTAGCTATGGTAGCTTTCTTTTCTAAGAACATACCTGGGAAGATGTGAAGCCCACGTTATCATTTATGTTGAGTTTAAAGTTAAAAATGAGTTTAAGAAGAAGGGTGGAAAGAAGCTCCACAGAAGAATTTCCCAGACATCAGAGACCTGCTAACCTCTCCCAGTTACAGCCATCTCAGCAGGGTGCTTCCTCAGGTCTCAGATTTCACCTAAAAATTCTCGGGGGAGAACAGCTCTGGGAGAAAATGCAGAATGATATCCAAGAACATCAAGTTCATCCTTCCCTGTTTTCATCAAATTCTGGATTGTTGTTGTTAAGTGTCGTCGAGTTGGTTCTGATTCATAGCAACCCTATGCACAACAGAATGGAACAGTGCCCGGTTCTGTGCCACCCTCATCATCATTGTTATGCTTGAGCCCATTGTTGCAGCCACTGTGTCAGTCCATCTCATTGAGGGTCTTCCTCTTTTCTGGTGACCCTCCACTTTGCCAAGCATGATGTCCTTCTTCAGGACAGGATAACATGTCCAAAATATGTAAGACTAAATCTCTAAATCTCGCCATCCTTGCTTCTAATGAGCATTCTGGTTGTACTTCTTGTAAGTCAGATTTGTTTGTTCTTGTGGAAGTCCACGGTATAGTCAATATTCTCTGCCAACATCACAGTTCAAAGGCATCAATTCTTCAGTCTTCCTTAGTCATTGTCCAGCTTTCACATGCATATGAGGCAATTGAAAACACCACAGCTTAGGTCAGGTGCATCTTACTCCTTAAAGTGACTTCTTTACTTTTTAACACTTCAGAGAGGTCTTTTGCAGCAGATTTGCCGAATGCAATGCTTAACTTGATTTCTTGACTGCTGCTTCCAAGGGCATTGATTATGGGTCCAAGTAAAATGAAATCCTTGAAGACTTCAATTCTGGAATAAGAGGACAATAACCCATGTATATTTACCCTCTTAAAGAAGTAGAAGCCACATCTTCTATTTCTGCTTTCCGACTAGTTTCCCCTAATTCTGAGTACCCTCTAAATCCTATAATTTCTTCCAAGTTCAAATTCTTTTGTATCAGCCAAGTCTTACTCTCCAGTATTTTAGATTACAAAACATAGCAGTGATTTCCAAACCTAAGGGGTTTTTAAATGCAGCTCCTCACATTTTAATCCATAATCTACTTGGTCAGAATTCCTGGAGTTGTGGTTTATAACCTGTATGTTTCAACCTCCTCGGGTAATTCTGATGATCACCTCCATTTGATAATCATTTGTATAAACCATATAACTGAGCTGTTAATTTGTGACTCTCTGCTTCATACATACGTATTTATTTTTTCTATTGAGATGGTTGCTAAACCACATGGTTGCCCTCACAATAGGAGCAGGCTGTACTGGGGCTTCAGATCGGAACTGTTTGACTAGGATTAACCACTTCTTTATTCTTTACATTATTTTAACTTCAGGAAATTCTGCAGATAAGGGTCACAAACAAGTCCCAGAAAAATCCGCACCAGACCACCAGACATGCCCAGACAGGTCAGAAAACTCATGCCGAGGAACTGAAAGACTCATGTCAAGGAAGGAAAGGTCACTGGATTTACATCATCTGTGATAGCGAGACCATTTCAGAAGCGAGTGTCCCTCGGTCACTTCCTGTCAATTCCTAGCCTGCCTCATGGTGAATAAATCAGCAAGGAATCTTGAATATGTATCACTCCTTGATTCCACCCAGTTTCAGGGAGCTGCCTTGGTGACTGGGGTCCCGGCACCCTCCTTTACCTGGCCAACTAAATAAACGTTTTCACTTTGCCTTTACAGCCGGTCCGTTTCTCGGTTTAGACAGGCTGCGCCCAGCGGGCCCTGGACCTGACCCAGTCCTATTCCGGTTTGGGCGGTTACACTATTGTAAATTGTTACTAATCTGACAGAGAAGATTTAAGTCACATGTACGGAAGTGTGACACACACAATCACCCAGGTGACATGGAGGCTATAACTAATGTGCTGAAAAATTTGTTAATATCATGGATCAATTCTAATACAGAATCATTGGCTATGTTTCTTTTTTCAGCCGTGTAAATTCAGTTGTGGTTTTTGCTGTCGCAGTTCTCTGATAAAGCACTATCTGAATACCAAGCTCTTCTTTTAAACAACAAATACTTAGCACTTATTATATGTTTAAGGAGCCCTGAAGGTGCAGTGGTTAAGCGCTTGTCTGCTAACCAAAAGGTCGACGGTTCAAACCCACCAGCCACTCAGCGAGAGAAAGTTGTGGCAGTCTGCTTCTGTAAAGATTTACAGCCTTGGAAACCCTATGGGGCAGTTCTACTCTGTCCTATAGGGTCGCTATGAGTCTGAATGGACTCCATGGCATTAGGTGTTATATGTGTTAGGTACAAGGATACAATGACAATATAAAGGCATTGCTCTCATGACACTTATGTTCTACATGGGAAAGAAAATATGCAATAAACACACAAATCAATTTAAACTATATCAGGTAGTGGTAAGTGTTATGAAGAAAAAAAATTATCATGGAGCATGCTATTTTAGATAGAGTTGGTGAGGAAAGTCTTCATGAGGAGGTGGCATCTGATAAGGAACCTAGAAGAAAGACAGGCTCAAGCCGTGTAGCTAGGTAAGGAAGAGCAAGAATAAATTCTCTCTCTATTGAAGGAATAGAAGCGTGCCCTGAAGGAGTGAGCAACAAGGAAAACATTAGGAGATACAATTGGAAAGGTCCCTGGTAGCTAGATCCAGTAGACATATTGATCCCAATTTTTTTCAGATAATGGACCACATAGAAAATGTGGGGTACTCAAGTAAAGAGATGGGGCCATTCCCAGTACAACTGCACAAGGGCCCACCCTGATGCCCTCAGAACTGGGAAGATCCGTATCTGAACATCTGTGGCATCAACTCCTGATCAGATTGGGAAACTCCTTGGAACCATGTAAAGTTATGGGATTTGTTTCTGATGAGAATAGAAAGTAAGTAATGGCTTTGTGCATAGCATGTCAGTTGGAAAGCTCTCACTAAAGTTACCAAAGACCTCATGATCCAGAACATATTATTTTTTATATCTTTTCTTTCTCCCCTTCTTTGCATTTTATGCTTCTGTCACCAAATTCGTGTTTTAGAGCTTTCTTCTCCTAAAGAACTATCCTCTCCTATTTTTCTTCTAAGCCCCCTGACTTTTTTCTGCTCTTTTGGTAAGATTTTTTTCCTACCCATTTATTGCTGATGCTCTCCAATGCTCTGTCCTTAGAGTTTTCTTCTCCTACTATACTCTGTATGAGGTACCATATCCTAATGTGTAAGTTCAAATACCACAGATACACTGATGACTTTCATATTTTTTTTTTTTTTTTTTAA
>NW_004444179.1:1125618-1149462 GCF_000243295.1 Trichechus manatus latirostris
TCTTACTCCGTTTGGTGTTCGGCTGAGTTCTTTATCTCTTCATTTGATGTTCTAGGGTTTCAGGATTGTTGATTCTCTGTTTGGCTTAGTTTTTCAGATCTTTGTTGTGGAGGGACGGCGTGGTGCTTCTGCCTAGACCGCCATCTTGCCAGAGTCTATCGACTTTCATGTTTTTATCTCCAGTTCAGAAGTCTCTGCTGAGTTAAAAACAAACAGTAATTTATGCATAGAAATTTTATTGACAATAATAATATTCACCTTAAGATGATTAGGTTCAGATTAAAGTCACAATCCTATACAACAACCAGGGTCTTCCTCTCCAAAAGTTTCTATGTTTATTAATGGTACTTTTAGCTACCAAGTTTCCCACACCACATAAATCGGGGTTGTCTCTGATTAATCCCACTCCCTTATCCTTCATACTTATCAATCACTGCACTGTTTTGTCTATTAAATCTCTAAAATATTCCCGATAAACATCCTGTTTTCTCTACTTCTATTGTTATGGTTAATGTTGAAGTTATAATGGTTCTTTTTTAAAAATTGTTACAAAATGGTGGATTCATATAAGATGAACATTAGATATATTAAAATTAAACTTTATATATGAAAAGAGAAGGAGAGATTAAATGAGAGGAAGAGAGAGAAAAAGGAAGTGAACCATATTACATTTATTCTTCCATTTCATTCAGGGGCCCATATTCTACTCTCTATGGGCTTGAAATGAGATTTACAATCTATTTTTCCTTCAGTCTTAGGTCCCAAATGCCTCTCCGTATATAAATCTTTCCCCACTGAACTTCTGTTGTGGCTATAAAAATAAGTACTTTTCATACAGTATGGATCCTAATAGCAAGCTAGCTAGTTATATCTGGCACTAAAAACGAACAAACAAACAAAAACCTTCTCTTTGCCAACATAAGAAGACAGCTTGGCTACTATTAGCTCATTTAATTACTCAGCTAATATTTACAAAGCTTGTGATATGTGCCAGCCATTGTTATAGGCTTTAGGAATCAGTGAATAACATATGTAAATCTCATATATATTTTGTATTTGTGGAGAGATAATCTATTGGTTTCTAATTTTATAACTGGTTTTCCTGGGAAATATTGACCACATGCTACTTATACCAAAAAATTAAAAAAATAAAACAAAAATCGGTGCCATCAAGTCAATTCTGACCCATACTTTAGACTGTAAATTTTGAATCAAATCCCTGTGTGCCAGTGACTCCATCGTAACCTCCTTATAAATTCCTCTTGCCCCAGTCTCTAACTGGCATCACTCTCTCTATCCAATTAATGCTCCCAATAAATTCGAAAGACCTGTCTTTAATAAATTGTATACTGCCTTCCTCATTTTCTCCAGGACTTCTCATTTATTCTGAAAACAAAATTCAGACTCCTTCTATCCTTAAACTTTGGGTTTCCAGCTTTATTTGGTGATCATCTCCCCTTTTGCAATTTCAGCTCTGGAAATACTGACATGCTCATGGCTCTGCCCTCACAGGGATCTTCCAGGAATCTTGGTTACTTATATTCCATCTCCTAACTTGGAACACCAAAAACAAAAACAAAAAAACCGAATCCATTGCCGTCGAGTCAATTATTACTCATAGCAACCCTATAGGACACAGTAGAACTGCCCCATAGGGTTTCCAAGGAGCCGCTGGCAGATTTGAACTGCCAAACTTGTGGTTTGTGGTCCACCTCTAAACCACTGAGCTACCAGAGCTCCCACCTGGAACATGCTGCACCTCAAATATTTCTGCCAAAATACTACTTATCTTTTCACTTAATATTTTCTTCTTTTCTCTGCCTCCCCGTCTTCTGCACTCCCCTCCCTCTCCTCCTCCAGGCAGACATACAGACTCCTCCTCTTGTGTTCCCAAACCACTTTGTGCAGTCCTCCAGGATAATCTATATTTCTGTACTGTAATTCCTGGTGCATTTTTCTCCTCTCTATGCTATTAGCTTCTCTTTTGAGTTTTTGTTTTGCTTTCTCTATAACAGATACTTCTGTTTTCATTTTCTCATATTCCTGTCACCAGGTGCTGTTCTTGCTATATAATATGCACTATATGTATTTCATAAATGAATAAATGCTAGAATCTAAAATATATATTGCAACATCCACAATATGGACATTGACATCAAGCACAGTTACTACTGGTAAGTTAAGGAATGCAAAATTTGCACCTAACTTATGCTCGAATTTATGATTAGTGATACTGCCCATAAGGTGCCAAATACAAGCAGAGAATACATTTTTAACTAAATGGTAAAAATAGAGGAGAAAAAACAAGATACAGACAAAATAATACAAAAGAGTTTGGAAAAAAGTGTCAGACAAAGAAAGAATACAAATAGAAAATGGACAATTTGATCAACGATAAAACTGAGTAATTTTACATCTTAGCAACAACTTCCCACACGCACCTCCGTCCAAAAAAAAAAAAAAAAGTATGTCTTTCACATCAAAAGAGTTTTGCAGAATGGTAGATTTTCATTGTAACAGATTTATTTTGTAGGCATGGTAGATGATTAAAACATAGATAACATTTATTTTGTAATAAATACATTAAAACATTTTAATATCTTTAAAATCAATCTTTCTATTCTGACATCATTGGGGGATTATGTATAATTCTATCCAATGTATCTCATCATTCTCATATAATCTATAATTGGTTCATAGTTCAAATAACACTTCACTATACACTATCTCTTAATTCTAGTAATATCCCCAAGACAGCATGCTTAACTCAATTTTTCAGACAAAGAAATGGTCACAGAGGATGCTGAATTGCCTGAGATTACTTGACTGATCCACAGACATGCAACACCTAGATCTGGTTATTGCTTTACGAGGTCGGTACTTTTCAATTCCATATCATTGACTCTCACTGTAAAATCATTCCTCTGAAACATCTTCACACACTTCTTCAAATGACGTTGATAGACATGTCAGATATTTCTTATTCAGGACTTCCCACCAATACCTGGAACCTGTGAGTGCATTCTCAGAAGGCTTTACTTGTTGTGGAAAATCTCTAAGTTGAGAGTAAATAAGATGCCATATTCAGTAAAATCTGCAAAAGTCAGAAGCTGCGTAAGGTGGAAACAGGTCAGAGAAGGAAAACTTTTAAATATTTTCCACTAAAACGAGAAATAGAAAAGTGGTAGGACTACACCATTTCAAAGGCAGAAATCTTGTGAGACCCAGAAAAACAAGGCAGTTCCGTCAAGTTCTGGCTCTCACGATTTTCACTGTATAATAAATAAATAGACCACCTCCAAACAAGTTACCTTTGATTTCCAAAGTGTCATTTATTGTCCCTTTGAGAACAAACACTTAAGTTCAATGAAAATGTCCAAACTCAGAAAAAATACCTCTGTAAAATCAAACATCTCACTTTGAGGACTAAAGTGCATCTGACCCAAGCCATGGTATTTTCAGTTGTCACCCATGCATGTGAAAGCTGGACAATGAATCAGGAAACAAACAAACAAACCTGTTGCTGTCAAGTATTCTGACTTATAGCAATCCTGTAGGACAGAGTAGAGCTGCCCCATAGAGTTTCCAAGGAGTGCCTGTGGATTCAAACAGCTGACCTTTTGGTTAGCAGCTATAGCTGTTCACCACAACACCACCATGGTTTCAGACCAGAAGTACTGATGCATTTGAATTATGGTGTTGGTGAAGAATAGTGAATATACCATAGACTGCTAGAAGAGTGAACAAATCTGTCTTACAAGAAGTACAGCCAGAATGCTCCTTAGAAGCAAGGATGGTGAGACTGTGTCTCACTTACTTTGGACATATTATCAGGAGGACCATTACTTGGAGAAGGACACCATGCTTGGTAAAGTAGATGGTCAGTAAAAAAGAGGAAGACCCTCAATGAGATGGATTGACAGAGTGGCTGCAACAATGGGCTCAAGCATAGCAATGATTATGAGGATGGTGCGGGACCAGGCAGTGTTGCGTTCTGCTGTACATAGAGTCACTATGAGTCAAAATCAACTCAACAGCACCTAACAACAATATCCTTGATATTTATATTTTATGGTTTATTTTTATTTTGAAATACAAAGTTGCCTGAAGAGTTCATTAACAATAGAAAAACCTTTCTTGAATAATACTCTGATAGAGTAATCACGATTTTTAAGGTTCTAAATTTTAGTATACAGATAGATCGATAGATAGATATAGATATATAGATTCATATATACACAGACACACATATATATATATATATGCACATACATTTCAGACATAAACTCAAATGGAAGTGTGAAAGTAAAGACTTATGTATAATCAGCTAACCACTTCTTTTGTAAGGAACATTTAGGAAATATATCTAGTATTATTTTCAGTTGTTTAGTAGCAATGTGAGGTCAGTGTACTTATGGTTGGTAATTAGATAAAAGGTTCAAAAACATATTACCCAAATATCACATTTTCCTTTTTTAATTAAATTATACTTGCAGACACTGCAGGTATAACTTATGAAAATTAAGTTAAATTGTTTTCTATATGCAATTTTGTTATTAGAAGCTTCTTGGTTTTAATCCTTCATGGTAAAAGATAACTTGGTCTACAATGGTATACTTCTCTGTATGAATACATTTGCTTTCCTTTCCCACCCTTTGTCTATTTCACACAAAACATTCCCAAATAAGAGCATAGTAGATGCTCCTGTAATAGATGCATGGTTTACATTCAAACCTTTCCTTGAGACGATGTATCCCAGAGTATGGTACCGGGGCCATTTATATCCAAATTGCATGGGGAATTTATTATAATTTATGATTTCTTGACCCTAATCCAAATCTAAATCATAATCTCTGAATATAGAGTCCAAGGCCTATATTTTTAGCAAAATCCTAGGTAAAACTTCAGAGTCAATTCCATAATATTTCAATTTATTATCAAGTGATTTATCCCTAACACTTTCTGTCTCACTTAGAGAAGTACACTGGTTATATAAGTAGCTAGGGTAAATAGAGATACATTGAAAGTTTTAGCAGAGCAAGAAATTTGCATCCACTCAGAGTTTACCAAGTGTTGGAAAATTCTGAGCTATAAATAGCTTACATGTATACCAACTTTCTTTGAGAAAGCAAGTGAAGATGTTTCAGAAGGATGATTTATGGCAAGAGGTGATGTTATGGGATTTTAAAGTGCTGACCTAGGAAGGCACAAAAGTCTTAACATTTACCAAATAAGCATTATACTATTATTTTCTTCATTACACGTTTATTTTTATTTACCTTAAATTTCAGAAACTGAATTACTGGCATGCACAGTAGTAGCTAATTTTAGTATTGGATCTTTGAAGCACTAAAAACTTTTAATAGGAGTTATTTGAGCTATCTTTCACTGACATTTTATTTACACCTATTAATTCTAAAATGTGCTTTATCTCATTGTTTCCTTTAATATAGTTTTTCTTCAAACAAGAAGTTTCATAATAAAATAAGACAAAGAACATCATTAAAACACATGAAAATTTTTTTTTCAGCCAATTTAAATTTGAAAATCATGTTTTTTGTCTTGTCATTTTTCTTTTTTACTAGCAGATATACAACAAATTGTATGTGAAGACAGCTTTCTCTAATCTCCCTACCACTGCTATTTCCTTTCTTTTCTCTTTCTAAACTGAGACATTTGGCTTACACAAATGCCTACAAGAACAGCAATCTACTGATTTTTATTTTTCCCATTTGTCAGATATGGCCAAAGTACACAATTAATATCAGAGAGTGGGCGGAACAGAGCATCCACACTGAATGTGGTGTGTGATAGGAATTGTTCTACAGAAATTAAATATTGGATTATACAAGGAAGCTGAAAGGTCAGATGCTGCCATTAAATGTTGGAGTTTTTCAATTCTCAATCTTAGGCTCCCTTTTCTGATCTTTCTTTGTTCTCTTCACTTAAACTTGATGAATTTCAGACCTACATGGTCCATTACCTCTATGGAGCAGAAATCAAAGAATCTTGGTAGAGCTACCTTGAGTATATATAGATATGCACGTGCATATGTACATATATAAATATTTTAAATATATATATATATAATATATATACCTTGGATGCCCTGTTTGCTGAAGTTTCTGTTCATGTCCTTTGCCCATTTTGTGATTGGGTTGTTTGTCTTTTTGTTGTTGAGTTGTTGTAATTTTCTATAGGTTTTAGAAATTAGACCCCTATCAGATAAGTCATTTCTGCAGACTTTTTCCTAGCCTGCAGGTTGTCTATTTACTCCTTTAATAAAGTGTTTTGATGAGTATAAGTTTTTAATTTTTATGAGGTCCCGTTTATCTATTTTGTCTTCTTCTATTCGTGCATTTGTTGTTATGTTTGTTATCCTATTTTTACAAAAGATTATGTCGCATAGTTTTATACCTATGTTGTTTTTTTCCAAGAATTTGATGGTATAGTTTTAACATTTAGGTCTTTGATCCATTTTGTGTTAGTTTTTATACATGGTGTGACATATGGGTGCTATTTCATTTTTCTGCTGGTGGATATCCAGGTTTGCCAGCATCATTTATTAGACTGTTTCTGCCCCACTGAAGTGACTTGGACAGCTTGTTGAAAATCAGTTGTCTATAGATGACTATTTTTAATTCTGAGTTCTCCATTCTATTCCACTGGGGGGGTCTATATATGTCTATCACTGAACCAATACCAGGCTCTCTTGATTAGAGTGACTGCATAGCATATTATTATTGTTGTTGTTAGTTTTTTTTTTTTTTTTTTTTTTTAAATAACATCTTCAGTATCTTCTTTTGTAATGGATTTGTTTAAAATTTCCACCTCTATGTTAGTTTGGATAGGTAGTGTGTTTCTAGGAAGTTTTCCATTATCCCAGTTTTCAATTTTGTTAGAGTACAGTTTTTCACAGTGATCACTTATGATCTTCTCTATTTCTGTTAGATTGTTTGCAATGTCACCAATTTCATTTCTTAAATTGGTTATTTGCCTTTTCTGTTTTCTTTTTCTTTTGTCTATCTAGCCAGTGGTTTGTCTATTTTATCAATCGTTTCAAAGAACCAACTTCTAGTTTTGCTGATTCTTTCGATTGTTTTTCTGTTTTCTACTTCACTTATTTCTGCCTTGATCTTTATTGCTTCTTTTTTCTGGTAGCTTTTGGCTTATTTTGCTCTTCCTTTTCTATTTGTTCAAGTACTCCCTTTAAGTTAATGATTCTGGATTTTTCTTCTTTGTTAATTCAGGTATTTATTGCTATGAATTTCCTTCTGAGTACTGCTTTTACTATGCCCCAAAGGCTTTGATATGTTGTACTTTCATTTTCATTTGATTCTAGGAATTTTTTAATTTCATTTTTTATTTCTTCTATAACCTACTAGTTTTTTAGTAGTATAATAATTAGTTTCCATATATTCTTTTTTTTTCCCTATTTTTCCTCTTATTGGTTTCTAGCTTCATACCATCATTGTCAGAGAAGATGCTTTATATGATTTCAATCTTTTTAAATTTGCTGAGACTAATTTTGTGTCCTAGCATATGGTCTATTGTGGAAAATAATCCACGTGTGCTGGCAAAGAATATGTATCATTCTGATACTGGGTTGACTGTTCCTTATATGTCCATTAGGTCCAACTGGCTAATGGTTTTATTTAATTTTTCAATATCCATAATGGTCTTCTTTTTAGATGTTTTGTCTATAATTGAAAGTGGTGTGTTGAATCCCCTACTATTTTTGTGGAGTTTTCCATTTCTTCTCTCATATTAGTCAGTATTTCTTTCTTGTATCTTGGTGCATTGCTGTTAGGTACATATATATTTATGATTGTTATATCTTTTTGCAGAATTGATTCTTTTATTACCATATAATGTCCTTCTTTATCTCTTGTAATGGATTTTGATTTAAAGAGTATTTTATGTGATATCAGTGTGGCTACACCTCAGCTTTTTTTTGTTTACTGGCTGCACGGAATATTTTCTCCACCTTTTATTTTCAGTCTGTTGTGTCCTTATGTCTAAGAGGTGTTTATTATAGACAGCAAAAGAATAGATGAAGTTTTTTAATCCATTCTGCCACTCTGTCTTTTGCATAGGGCATTTAGACCATTTACATTTAAGGTTATCACTGAAAACCAAGTGTCTACCTCAAGCATTTTGCCATTTGTTTTTTGAGTATTTCAACTCTTCTTTGTTTTTTTATTCAGATTTTTCTGTTTTTTGTTTGCATTTGGCTACTGTCTTGTGATGAGCCTTTTTGCTTTCTTCTTTCTTCTGAATATTTTTGCTTGGTGATTTCTTAGTGGTTATCACATATATTACATTATACAGCATACAATTGTAAAAACGTTTAGCATATGAACAACAGATAACATACAACCTTATCATAGTAAATCCATTCCTGATATGATGCTCCCTTTCCCATTTCTGTTGATGTGTCTTCATAAACATCAATATGCAACCTATATTCAAAAAGTTTGTTTTGAACTCATCTCTTACAAACTTGTTGTTGCATTGTTTGCAGGATTTAATTATTACATTTATTCCCTAAAAATATCATATACTTGGTTCGTAAGATTGACAGTGTTGTTGCAATTTTGGTAATCTCTTTCTCTCTCTCTATTTTTTACCCTTTATAGATAAGAGTATTTGTTTAATGCTCTTGCCTTTCCCTTCAGTGTATTCCCTTGAGTAATACTTGCAAAGCCACCATTTCTTCTGATGAAATTGAGAACTTATTAAGTTAGAGACTGGAGTAATATGTATTGTCATTAATCAGTGCATGGATGCAGGTAGATTTGAAAAACAGAAGTCCAGACCAGATACATTTTTCTTTAGTAGCAAGTATTACTTTACAGATTTGTTGTATGTAAGTAAAAATAGATATATATGCCTATTTTAAACCATTGAAATAAGAATTTGTGCTGAAAGGTGGTCAAATCATAAACATTGAGAGATGGAAGTGATCACAGAAGTAGCTTTTCTCATTATTAAGTAACAAGTCTGTTGGCATCTGAGGGGCCCAATAAATACTCTGTCTTCCCTGCCCAAGCATAGAGTGAATAGATTGAGAGACAGGCAAAGGAATCAGACAGATGTGGATGTAATATTATTTTGATGGCTAAAGCCTAGACCTGCCAATTACTTCATTATAGTTCTTTGACTTCAACCCGTTTTCCCCATGGTCACAAGAGACAATGAAGGCAGTGAACCACTATAGGCCACCATTTCAGGAGCCTGCCTACATATACTGACAACAGAGAGGATCATGCTGGGCTTAGAGAGAGGATTCGCATAAAGGGAGAGGATGGGGCATAATCAAGTATGCTAAATATGTTCTGCCAAGTTCACCAGTCATATTTGTCTCTGCCCTCACCAGAGAGAGAGATTAAAAAGTTGAGGCAAGAGATCAGGACTATTGACTAGGGAAACTCCCTCCATAGGGAAACATGAAACCAGGTGAAAGCATGCTTCTCACCAAGAACATCCTCTCCTTCTGCTGAATTCTATCTGTCTTAAGCACATGTCCAACAGCTTTGACCTAGGAAGTCCAACTTCATTTTCTCTTACAAACTGTGTCAATCAATTCATCCTTTAAATACTTTTGATTAAGTCAAAATGCCATTTGATTACTTTATTCCCGCTAGCATGTGTTCCCATTCATTCTTTACTTACTTTCACTTTGTTTTTCTTCCTTGTTCTCTTGCTATTTTCCTTGTCCGGATTTCATTAACTTACACTCCCCAAGGATATGGACTGAACCATCTGTGTTTTGTTCTTCCTTATTGCACCAAAAGCACAAATAGAGATTCAATATTTTTTAAGTTAATGTTGAATGAACAAATGTCTCCTAGTTGGTTTTCTGGGACAAATATGTAATTTTTAGGTTAGTGTGAGCCTATCTCTCTGCTTTGATTCCTCAGAGACTATGTAATTGTTGTCCTGTAAGAATAGCCCTATAATATCTTTTTATTATTAGTGATGAGTACCTGGCCTCTGCAAGGGGATGCAGATCGATTTGGACTTTAGTCATTGTAATCAATACCGTGAACCTTAAGAAGAGAGCTGCTCATTGTTACCAAGTGTAAACAAAATCCTAAAGTTGTTCAACAGTCTATCAGGAGTGAATAAAACCAAGCCAACATCAGAAATCACATAGAAACAAGCTCTTTATTAAAGGAAAGTGATTTTATGTGTGGGTTTGAGTTTCCACGTGTATATACTGAATCAAGTTTTGATATGTTTTGTACCATGTGTTGAATTGTTATTAAACTCTAACATGGCTCAGCAAAAATATTTATTAAAATTTTAGAAAAATGCTTTTAAAATACCTTGCAAAGATGTTATCCTGGGAGAAAATTATAAGCAAACCAAATCATAATAACTTAATGTATTGGGCACAGTAGAGTAATATTTGTTATAGGTGAGTAGTGAATTTATTATTTTTTCTCTTAAAACTATATATTTAAGAAATGTAATTATTCCATATGTAAGAATTCAGAATACAACCAAAACAACAGAAAAAAAGGACAGATAAAAATGTCCTTACAGTTATCCTATACCTTAACAAGCTTACTGAGGCTTTAAATGAATATATTTATAAGATTGCTTTTGACAATTCATAATATCTGATTACGTGCCAGGATGCTCTAACAAAGGATTTGATTAAAGGGTGCATTGAGCTGTGGCTAGTAAATAATAACCTTCCCTGTTGATGCTTCTACTTGTTATTGTAGGGAAAGAGGCAGAATATTGAGAATTAGTTTGTATCATAAATCAATTATTGATGTAAGACCTAAAATGGCATGACATTTATGTTATGCCACTGAATTTTATGAATGGATAATAAAATTTTCTAAGTGATTGTTAATTTTGATTAGGTCAACTGTGCTTATGGTAACTGGTCCATGTCAGATTTTTACCATCTGTGCTGAATGATTACATAGCTTTGTGAAGATATTTTTTTAGACCGAGGCACAAGAATCCTTAATCGTGCTTTCGAATAGTAAGAATTGCCTAAGACTCTGTATTCAAGTTTTGTGCAAAAAATAAGTGATAATTTAAATATTGAAAAGAGTTTGAATTCAAAGAATTTCAGGAAGCACAATACTAAAATAGAAAAATCATAATTAATGCCGTTATTCAAGAATCTAACATTTTTAATTTTGCAGTTTCTAAGTAAATATGTGTTTTACACAAAAATAAATGCTATAGTAAACCTCACTAAAGTCAATGTTAGGTTATAAATAAATAAGTGAATGTATAAATAAATACACAAACAAAACATGTGTGCATGTGTGTGTGTGTGTGTGTGTAAAGAAAGACAAAAAGAGAGAGCAAGCAAGCCCTAGTGGCACAGTGGTTAAGAGCTTGGCTGATAACTAAAAGGTTGGCAGTTCAAATCCACCGGTAGCTCTTTGGAAACCCTGTGGGGCAGTTCTATGTCCTATAAGGTCACTACGAGTCAAAATCGACTCAACTCAATGGCAACGGGTATATATATGTGTGTGTGTATGTGTGTGTATGTGTGTGTGTGTGTGTGTACACATACTCCCACTACCTGTCTGTTAGTTTGTCATACTGTGAGTTTGTCGTACTGTGGTGGCTTGTGTGTTGCTACAATACTGGAACATATGCCAACAGTATTTCAAATACCAGCAGGGTCACCCTTAGTCTAGTGGTGCTTCTAGACTAATACAGAATAGGAAAAAAGGCCTGTTTATCTACTTCTGAAAACCAGCCAATGAAAACTTT
Organism: Trichechus manatus latirostris; assembly: GCF_000243295.1. Classification (NCBI taxonomy): domain Eukaryota; kingdom Metazoa; phylum Chordata; class Mammalia; order Sirenia; family Trichechidae; genus Trichechus; species Trichechus manatus. The sequence goes on from NW_004444179.1 coordinate 1,137,373, forward strand.
ATAAATCACAACAGAATATTGTCTGATATAGTCTGGAAGATAAACCCCCTTGGCTGGAAGGCACTACACATTAGCTGCAACAATGGATTCAAACATACCAATGATCATGAAGATGGCATTGGACTGGGCAACATTTTGTTCTGATTTACATAATGTCACCATTAGTCAGGACCAACTCAATGGCAACTAACAACAACAACAACTGTATACATGTAAATATGTACATAAGTTTGTGTGTATTTATGAATGATGTGAGAAGATTTAAAACATGTATATATATATAATTTGTTCCAAAGAATCCATGATATTTCTGCAGCAAGTAATTAATCTCAGAAATGCAAAGCATTCACAGTGGGAAGAGGTACAGGTAAATATGAATTTTGCATGTGAAACTTAAGATTGCGTACGTTATTAGAAAAATTTAATAAAATTTAAAAGTACTTGTTTTATGCAATTTACTTGTTTGATTACAAGTTTTTGTAGTGTAGATATTTTATTTACACACTTGTTGTTGTTATTGTTAGGTGCCACCCAGTCGGTTCCAACTCATAGCGACTTTATGTACAACAGAAGGAAACACTGCCTGGCCCTGCACCATCCTGACAATCGTTGCTATGTTTGAGTCCATTTTTGCAGCCACTGTGTAAATCCATCTCCTTGAGGGTCTTCCCCTTTTTTACTGACCCTCTACTTTACCAAGCATGTTGTCCTTCTCCAAGTACTGGCCCCTCTTGATAACATGTTCAAAATACGTGAGACTAAGTCTCACCATCCTCCTTTCCAAGGAGCACTCTGGCTGTACTTCTCCCAAAACAGACTTATTCCTTCTGCTGGCAGTCCATAGTATATTCAATACTCTTTGCCAACACCATAATTCAAAGGCATCGACTTTTCTTCAGTCTTCCTTATTCATTGTCGAGCTTTCACATGCGTATGAGGTGACTGAAAATACCATGACTTGGGTCAGGGGCACCTTAGTCCTCAAAGTGACATCTTTGCTTTTTAACATTTGAAAAAGGTCTTTTGCAGCAAATTTGCCCAATGCACTATGTCATTTGATTTCCTGACTGCTGCTTCCATGGGCATTGATTGAGGATTTTATGCAGAATAGATATTTAATAAATACTCTTTGATTTTAACTGTGAAATACATAAACAATCTTATGTCTTCTGACTCAGATAAAACATATATTATATGTGACTTTTAATAATAAAGATTAAGATAATTTCTAACGGTACCATTATAGAGTTGCTATTTACTGCTCTTGTTTAATAGACTGATTGTGGCCGATATGCTAGCTAGAGAAGCCATCCATTCTAATCTCATTCCAGTCTCTCATCTGGCACTAAAAGGAGGATATACACCAGATTTTCTAGACTCCTTTTGGAAATGGAGTACTTGACACACTGTCTTAATCCTAGTTAAGATCTAGCAGCTGCAGCAAGTTTATGGAGCCAAGTGTTCTGGAGCCCACTTTCTAATTCCTAGATTGAAGCCAAGTTGTCTTGTTCCTGAAACCAATAATTATGAAAGTTACTTTCTTCTGTAAATTTTTTTTTATGTTGTTGAAAATTAGCAGACTTGAGTTTTGAAATAGTTATTAAAAGTTTAAATAAAACAAAAATTTTGGAGCTTTTGGTTAATTACAATAGTAACATATTTTATCTTTCAGTCAATACATATTTATTAAGTGCTGCACATATGACAGACACTGGGATAAATCATGGGTATTTAACAGTAAATTAGAGTTCCTGTAATCTAAAATATCAATGTATATTAGAGGAAAGAGATAGCTAAAGATATAAAATAATATGCAGTTGATAATGCAACAGCAAAAGTAACATATGACTTAAAAAAAAAATCCCCTAGCATATCAGACAAACATGACTATAGAAAAGAGAAATGTAGCAGTTAGCCAGTCAACTGCTAGAAAAGCAGGAAGAAGGGTTCCAGCAAGATCACCTGTTGTACAAAACATTAAAATGGTTTCCTGCAACAATAAACCATTTAGTGTTGCTAGATCATAAAGGACAGAGATGAGAAGCTGAATAGAGGCTTAAAAGTCAATCAGGTCTCATCATTAATGTATTTGTGTGCTTTGATAGTCATCTTGGACATGGCCCGGGATAAAACGAGTAATAGATACTAGCATGTAGACGCCTGGGTGACACAAACGGTTAAGTGCTCAACTACTAGCCAAAAGGCAGGCAGTTTGAACCCACCAGGCATTCCCTGGAAACCCTATGGGGCAGTTCTATTCTGTCCTACAGGTCACTATGAGTCCGAATCAACTCAATGGCAAAGGGTTTTTGGTTTTTAGAGATGTCTCGAAGACAGGCTGGGCAATCTCCTTCAGAAAGGAGGAAACCCTTGAAAACCCTATGGAGCAGTTCTACTCTGCACATGGGATAGCCATGAGTCAGAATCAACACAGCAGCCACTGACAACAACAGCAAACATTTGACATGATTAAACTAGGAAGAACATGACCATTGTCGCTCGTTAGAGTATTAATTGTATCAGAATTTGTGGGGAGCACAGTTATAGAATAGTATAGGTCAGGACAAGTTGTCTATATGTTTTGAAGGGAATTTCCAACTACGTGTTGACTGGTGCAGGAGATAAAAGAAAGTAATGGTTCTAAGATAGTTATAAAGTTCTGGCCCGAGTGAATAGGTATACGTTGACAAAGTGACTAAGATTAAAACCAAAATACAGAAAATATAGATAGAATGCAGGCTGGCTATAATAATAAATTCAATTTTGGACAGTGACAGTTTTAATTAACGATATTCATGGTATGTCATTAAATATGTAGGTTTTTAATTCAACAGAGTTTGAAACTGGAGATATAAATGTATGTCAGGGCATAATCGTCCCTGGATAGTGTTTTAGACAGGCACTGCCAAGGACTGCCATTATAAATTCCTCTCTAATAGTTACTTTGTTTAACTAACATGCCATCTGACTGACGTTTCATTCTTTGTAGGTTAATATATTCAGTCAGGTTATAGCCAACTAAGGCCTTTTTCTCTCTTATAGGTCATTTTATATATCTCTTATTTGAATGTCTTTTTTGTTGATCTTTTAGTTTACCTTTTGGAAAGAAACTGTACTTCCTGTATGAGTGACTTGAATGCAGCTCAACAGTGCTGATGAAACAACCTGACTCTCTTCTTCTTTGTAAACCTAAAATTCTGTTCTCTACAGGCATAGCATATTAATTACACATTTACATTCTTTTCTCCAACTTTTATTTTACTGGAATGATTGTTTAAATCAAATCAAATCAAAAGTGCTGGCATTATCATTACTGTTTTTCACAAAATACATTTGTAGTTTTTCAAAAATAATCACATTTTAGATATATTTGAGATTAAAAATGACACACACATGTAATGTGTGTGTATATCTCATAGGTTTCTCAATTTTTTTCAAACAATTTCACGCAAACACACATATACATTTGTTGGCTCTATATAGTTTCATTTTCAATGCAAATTTGACTATGTTGCTGCAGGTTGAATAAATGGAACTTCTTCTGGAGATGATGAATTTTAAGAGAATGAAGCATGAAACTTTCTTTGTAGTAGGAAATGCTTTTTATTCCTTAAAATATTCATTATTATTGACACATGTGTATTAGATGTCTTTATAATATGAAAATTATAAGTTACATAAAGGTCTAACAAAGAGAAATGATTTTAAAAAGTATAAGTTTATACAATACACTATTACAGTTATTAAAAATAAGATTGTAGCAGAAAAGTTAATAACATATGTTGATAATATGAATAATACAACAAAATAAAAATAAGAATTATAGAAAATCAATTTTGTAATATATTAACTTTTTTCCTGCTAATAAAAATACATGTGATTTTTACATTTCTGTTTCAATGCATTTTCAAAATAAGAAAAATATAATAAAAGTAAAGTGGAATTCTGAAAATTACTATTTTCACAAACTATTATGCCGGTCTCTTACGTCTTTCACTTAATTTGCTTATAATGAAAAACAAGCAAACAATACTGGCAAAACCCCTTTGCTTCACTTTTTACTTGATGTGTCAAATCAAAAAATACGGATGGATCTTGCAGACATTATGCTGACTGAAAAAAGTCAATCACAAAAGAACAAATATTGTATGACCTCACTTATATAAAAAGACAAGAACAGGCAAATGTTTAAAGACCAAAGTTTCTTAGTGGTTACCAGAGGCAAGTAGAGGGGGATAGGAGGATTATTGCTTATGGAGTACTGAGGTTCAGATTATGGGGATGGAAAAATTGCATTGATTAAGGGTCAGTTTGCACAGACAATTAGGGTAATTGCTGTCAATAAGTTGTACACCTGGAAAAAGTAGAATTGACAAAAGTTGTGTGACAGATACATTTACAACAACAACAAAAAGAATAGCTGTTGAGGCTGCTTGTGTACATCCAAACACCTCATGGGATTTGGTTCCTTGGTTTGGAGGTTTAGGGTCATGATTTCATGGGATATCCCAGTTAATTGGTCTAATAACATGTTTAGTGCTTCTGTTCTACCTCCCAGTTATTTGCATAGTGTCTAGGGTTTTAGAAGTTTGCAAGTGACCGTTCAAAACACAACAATTGGTCTCTATTTGCCTGGAATAGCAGAGGAAAAAGGAGAATATGAAATAGGAGAAAATGTAGCATGTGGTTAATTGTCTCCATGAATAACTGCCTCCTTTGCCATGAGACCAGAACTGGATGGTGCCTGACTACCATTACTGAACATTTTGATCAAAGATTCTATAGGAAAATTCTAACCAGAGGGAAAATGCAGAACAGAATTTCAAATTCTATGAACTCTAGAATTTTTGAAGCAACAGAGGCTAGATGAACCCCTGAAACCATTGCCCTGAGATAATCTTTAAACCTTAAACCAAAAATATCCTCTGAAGTCTTCTTAAAATGGAACAATAATTTATCTTAACTAGAAGAGAATGTCTGCCTTGAGCACTGTGCTCTTTTAAGATCTGTCTACATGGGATAAAATTAACAACAACTGGAAAGATCAGGTAGGAAACTTAGAGAGCAGTGAGTTTACGTTAAAGGAGGAAGAACAACTCAGAAAGGGAAGGTGAGAATGGTTACACTACTTGAAGAATGTAATCAAGGTCACTGAATTGTACGTGAAGAAACCGTTGAATTGGGGTATGTTCCGCTTTGTATATTCTCAACAACACCAAAATTAAAATAAAGTATACAACATCATATAAGCTTTTAAAAATATAACATATTATAATTAAGTGGCAGCATTAGAAGAATTGTTGTTAAGCACCATCGAGTTGGTTCTGACACATAGCAACCCTATGTGACAGAGTAGAACTGCCCCATAGGGTTTCCAAGGAGCAGCTGGTAGATTTGAACTGCTAACCTTTTGGATAGCAGCCAAGCTCTTAACCACTATGACACCAGGGCTCCTTAGAAACATTAGTGTTATTGATATGTCACTATTATAAACCATTTAAAGAATTCTGAACTAATATTAAGTAAGCTTAATTCCAAAGTCCAATTTAGTTGTTAGAAGAGTAGCCTTGAGCTACTTCATTTTGGTGGACAGACCTCAGTTTCCATATGCATAAACTGAGGTTAAAAATAATTTAGTGCATCCTCAAGGTCGAGAAGGGAGAGTGTTGACATGTCGTGGGCTTGTTAACCAATGTCATAAAACAGTATGTGTACTGACTGTTAATGAGAAACTATTTGTTCTGTAAACCTTCATCTAAAGTACAATAAAAAGGGTTTAAAAAAACAAAAAAAATAATAATAAGTTAGTGCCTGCAAGACTAAATAAAAGGGTTTCTTGGGGTCTCTGAAAATTTGGTATAACTCTGTTTGATTAATTCTCGTGCCTTAGAAAATACTTTTTTTAATAGCAAAAATAAAGACATAAGAATCTTATCAAGTTTTTAACATAAGCTTAAGAGACTAACATGTTTTCTAAGCAGTTTCCTCATCAAATTAACAAATAAAGAACAAGTAATAATTTTTGAGATATTGGTGGAACTATATCTTACTTCATGGATCAGTTTTTATTTTATTTCCTTGTGTATGAATGTATATCTATAAATAATGATATAAAAATAAATTGAGAGTTTGATAAAATAGTTAATTAATTATAGGAAATTATTCTGTCTTTGGAATGGGTGACCAGGGCAGGCAGGGATAGTGGTGCAGTTCAGACACTGCACAGGCAGCGCATCCGTATGAAGTATCCTTAAGGTAAACATACAGATAGTGAATGAATATATGGAACAACATGGACAAAGAAGAATAACACCTAGATATTTTTGGCAACAAAACAAGACGTACACATTTTTGTTTAATCCAGGTGAATCAATTATAAAATTTTAGGGCTGTGCTACCTGTTCACTGTGTTATTAATACATTTCCTTTTGACTGCTATATGTAATTGATAAATATAATACTTGAAAATAGACTTCAAATATACAACAAAAATGCTAAATGGTGTGATTTAGAAATCATCGATCTTTCCTCTGGATTGAACATTTAAAGTCATTCTCATGATCTGCTGACTAGTCTTTAACTATACAAAGTTTTCTGTCTTTTAGCATTAATTTTTAAAATATATATGTATGAGAAGTCATATGTATGTGTAAGTGAATTCCATTTAATAGCACATTTGGGCATTTTGAAATAAGGTACAATGGGTATTATGTTTAAAAAAATATGCAGAACAGATAGATAATATAAGGCCTAAGACAGGTTAATTGGAAAAAGTTTAGAATCAGCTAGAACAGTGTCCTTTTCTCAGGAGTGATCTGTTAAAGAGATTGCTGTAATATGGTCCTATGTTTCCCTGTTAGGACAGGTTATCACTTAATAACCAACTGAGAATACTGGTAAAAAGATATTGCAGATGAACCCAGATGAGGTACTTCTGTTTCCAGCTGTGTAACAGAATTAATTTCTTAACAAGCTCAGTTGTTCTTTGTGTATCTTATCCTTGGTCTCTTATAAGCCATTGCTTCTTACTTTACATATTTAATAGAGCTTATGAACTCACCTATAAATGAGTATCTCAGAGAGTGTATAACTCAAGAAACCAAAGGAAGCCACACACATTGAAATACAATTTAATGTAATATCAAATATACTTCTGTTCCCTTCCACTGAGTATATATACATATGAGTACATCAGTTCTTTGTCACATTCGTAAACAAAAAGAGAATATCAAATAATTGTTCAGCATTTTAATTATAAACTTTATTGGCTATATGGAAGATAAAATTAATTAGTTCAGTTATCTTTGAAAATTTATTATTATAATTATTATGGGGAAAGGAGAAATCCTATAATTTGATTACAGATATACATTTGCATATCACATGATTACCACATCCACAGAGAAGACTCACTAGCAGATGTGTAAGTTTTCAGCTTTAAACTCTATTGTGTGAAAATTATTCCTTGAAAATTATTTTAGAAAGGAAAGAAAAATTATTTTAAAAGAAAGTCTTATACAAGCATTAACTTAAAATTATACATTAACAAAAAATTTGCAAAGAACATAGTTTAGGCATTTTCCAGATAAAAATGATAGGAACTGATGATGTAAAATTATTATAAATAACAAAATTAAAGAACTAAATAATATCCAAATTTTATAGAAATGAAGTAGTATTGCACACTGCATTTTTATTTTTACTTTCATAGTAAAAGAACCATGTAATTTTTTCATAAGCAAAATATAATTTATTAAAGATAAGAGTTCCATAAGAGGGGGAAAACACCTATTTTCAAATGTGCTTTTGGTATTTACCCCGAAACAAAAATCAGTATGACTTCAATTCAAGAGTACAAAATAAGTACTGATTGACTGGTTTTACAGTGTTTCAGATTTCTGACACTAATATTTTCTAAGCAAAATTTTAAGTTCCTTCCAAAGTATTTATTGAGTAGGAAAGGGTGGATGCTGGAGCTGCCCTAATCAGCTTAAAGGTTTAAGGGAGGAAATGCAAATTTCAAGCAAACACAAGAACACAACAAACTATCATATCTTCTGTGTTAGGGAAACTACTTGGTGTTAGTCTAAACTGGAGATCTGAAAAATGTACAGGTAAGCCAAAGAAGACAAATTATGCTGGAAACTTTGAAGATTGTACTTTAGGAAAACGACTGTGGGAAAATAAAAGCACAGGAGGAAAGACCTAAAGAGTGTGAGAACATGAAATGTGGATAACTTCGAGTATTTTCATATGTTGCAGTACTAATAGGAGAAGGCAAATAATGAGTGATGATGCTGGAAAAGTGAACATAGTTTAGGTCATGAAGTTCCCTGTGCATTATACTAAACTATTTTCTCTTTTTCTGGGAAAAATTGAGTTCCATTAAATCCTTAATCTGTTAGAGGAAGAGCAACAAACACCATTGCCCTTACGGCATTCATGAAAACATATTGCAGCTAGTAGAAGAGAACAGGGAAGAAAAACATTCCTACCAAGACCACAGCTACCTCTCGGGGAGAGGCAAGAAAGCAAGGAAGGCTAAAGAGCCAAGACCTATTGACACTGTACAAGTCTAAGACTAAGGCTATTTAGAACAAAAGAGACTGCACACCCCACATCACCGATCTAACAAGGGTGAATAATAAGAAACATCAGAACACTCTTGTGAGAAGAAGATGAGAACAAGTATACAAAGAGACTCTCTCTCTGAAACACAGCAAAAAACTCAAACAGAATTGTGCAGATACATTCTGTTAGGTAAACTCCCATTCTAATTTTAAGATATCTTTAGAAAAATTTTAAGCCTGGGATGCAACAAGTGTATTGTATTACAAGTGTATTGTAATTTTACATAAATAACGCACACTTTGTGCATTTGTTTTGCTCATCCCTTGATGAGGTATTTTTGTAGGTGCACTATGGTGCCTCCCAGGGGGGAGTGCGGCTGGCAAACAAATGTAGAAGATGAGTATTAATTGCGTAAAAATATGGTAAATACAGCAATCACATAACTCAATCCCAGCCCAACCCCTGTATATATTAGCTCAAAACTATGCCACTAAAGCCATAGCAAAAAAAAAAAAAAAAAAAAATGGCATTATCATTTCCTGCCATAAACACTACCTCAATCTGTACTATGGTACATGACATTTCTTATTTTCATTAAAAACAAAAACAAGGCATATAAATACAAGAAGTATCACAGTATAAAGGGTCAAAACACTAATCAGAACCAGACTCAGATAATACAGATATTGGATCCTTCTGTCAGGGTTTTAAAATAACTATGATTACCATGTAAAATGTTCTAATAGAAAAGGAGGACAACAGGTAAAAAAACAGACAAGTAATTTCTGTGAATATGTGGAAACTAAAATCAAATAAAAATGCTAGATAAGAAAACACACAGCAAAAATGATATAGAAGGTCTTTTACAAGTTCACCAACACAGTCAAGAAAGGAATCGATGCACTAAAAATTATGTCACTGGAAATTACATCAGAGTAGCACAAACAGAAAATAATAGTAATAACAAAAAAGAATAAAATTTCCAAGTTCTGTAAGACACTATCAAACCTTCAAAATACATGTATTTGGAATCCCAGAAAGAGAAAAAAAGACTGAAAGAGCAGAATAAATGTTTAAAAAACAATGAAAGAATTTTTCTGCAAGAATAATAATGAAAAAGACCAAACCACAGGTATAAAATACAAAGAGAATAACAAGCAGAATTAAAAAAAAAAAAAAATCAATACACATATACAAAGTACATAGAGAAATTCTTGAAAAAAAAGAAATACTACATACAGAGGAACAAAGATAAGAATTACAGCAGTATCTTCATCAAAAACCATATAAGCAAAACAACAGTAGAGTGGTATCTTTTTTTTAGCATTAGAGTATTTTTTTTTAATAATACTTTAGGTGAAGGTTTACAGAACAAATAGTTTCTCATTAAACAGTCAGTACACATATTGTTTTATAACATTGGTTAACAAGCCCATGACATGTCAACCCTCTCCCTTCTCGATCTTTTCTTTTTGGTGAAAATGTCCATAGCCAAAGTACACCACTTCAAAAATTTCTAGATGCACAATTCAGTGACATGGATTATATACTTCCAGTTCTGCTGCTATTCTCATTTTAGAAGAAGGTTTACAGAACAAAAGAGTTTCTCGTTAAATGGTTAGTACACATGTTGCTCTATGACAATGATAACAACCCCACTACATGTCAACACTAACCGTACTCAACCTTGGGTTCCCTATCACCAGCTTTCCTGTCCCCTTCTGCCTTCTAGTCCTTGTCCCTGGACTGCTGTGTCTCATTAGTCCTGTTTTGTTTTATGGGGTTCTCCAATCCCCGGCTGAACGGTAAACCTCAGAAGTGACTTCACCACTGAGCTAAAAGGGTGTCTGGGGACCATAGTCTCGGGGTTTCTCCAGTCTCTTTCAGGCCAGTAAATCTGGTCTTCTTTTGTGTGTGTTACAATTTTATTTCACATCCTTCTCCAGCTCTGTCCAGAAACCTCTGTTGTGATCCTGGTCAGAGCAGTCAGTGGTGGTAGCTGGGCACCATCTAGCTGTACTGAACTCAGTCTGGTGGAGGCCTTGGTAGCTGTGGACAATTAGTCCTTCAGACTAATCTTTTCCTTGTATCCTCTTCTCTTCATTCTCCCTCGCTCCCAAAGGGATGAGACCAGTGGAGTATCTTAGATGGCCGCTCACAGGCTTTTAAGACCCCAGACACTACTCACCAAGGTAGAATGTAGAATATTGTCTTTATAAACAGTGTTATGCCAATTGAGCTAGATGTTCCCTGAGACCATGGTCCCCACAGCCCTCCGCCGAGCAATTCAGTCCCTCAGGGAGTTTGGATGTGTCTATGGAGCTTCCATGACCTTTCCTTGTACAGGTTGTGCTGGTTTCCCCAGTAGTGTGTACTGTCTCACCCTTCACCAAAGATACCACTTCTCTATTGCCTACTTAGCATTCCCCCGCCCCATCCCTCATAACCAATGAAGATTGTTACTTTTTCTGTGTAAACATTTTCATGAGCTTTTACAATACAGGTCTCATGCAATATTTGTCCTTTTGTGAGTGACTTATTTCAGCATAATGTCCTCCAGTTTCATCCATGTGATGAGATGCTTCACAGATTCATCATTGTTCTTTCTCGTTGCATAGTACTCCATTGTGTCTATGTACCATAGTTTATCCATTCATCTGTTGACAGGCATCTAGGTTGTTAGCATCTTTTTGCTATTGTGAACAATGCTGCCATGAACATGGGTGTGCACATATGTATTCGATTGATGGCTCTTATTTCTCTAGGATATATTCCTAGGAGTGGGATTGCTGGATAGAATGGTATGTCTATTTCTAGCTTTCTAAGGAAGTGCCATATAATTTTCCAAAATGGTTGTATCATTATGCATTCCCTCCAGCAGTGCATAAGAGTTCCCATCTCCCCGCAGCCTCTCCAACATTTGTTATTTCCAATGTTTTTGATTCATGCCAGTAATGCCAGGGTGAGATGGTATCTCATTGTGGTTTTAATTTGCTTTTCTCTAACGGCTAGTGATCACGAGCATTTCCTCATGTGTCTGTTGGCCGCTCAGATGTCTTGTTTGGTGAAGTGTCTGTTCATTTCCTTTGCCCAGTTTTTAATAGGATTGTCTTTTTGTTGTAGAGGTATTGGATTTTCTTGTACATTATGCAGATTATACCTTTGTCTGACTTGTAGTGTCCAAAATTTTTTTCCCAGTCTGTAGGTTCTCTTTTCACTCTTTTGGTGAAGTCTTTTGAAGAGCGTAAGTGTTTGATTTTTAGAAGATCCCAGTTATCTAGCTTAACTTCTAGGGTTTGTGTGTTGATGGTTATGGTTTGTATCCTGTTAATGCCATTTATTAGGGCCTGTAGCATTGGTCATTCTTTTCTTCTATGAACTTTATAGTTTTTGGCTTTATATTTAGGTCTTTGATCCATTTTGAAGTAGTTTATGTATACGGTGTGAGGTATGGGTCCTGTTTCATTTTTTTGCAGATGGATATCCAGTTTTGCCAGCACCATTTGTTAAAAAGACTGT
>NW_004444179.1:1149562-1153528 GCF_000243295.1 Trichechus manatus latirostris
TCCATTTACATTTAGTGTAATTATTGATAGGTGTGGGTTTATTGCTGTCATTTTGTAGTGCTTTTTTTGTGGTGCTGTCTTTTTCTTTGTTCCTCTTACTCTCCTGTGCAGAATTCCTTTTGTTTGTGGATTTTTTTTTTCATTTCTTTTGTTTCTGTACATTTGGTTTTTACTGAGACTTTATGTTTTTCTTCTTTATTTTTATGAATAGGTTTGTTAACTTTGTTTGTGGTTACCGTGAAATTTACCCTCATCTTTCTAAGTCTGAAGCAGTTTATCATTACTGGGTATCGCCTTGCCTTCCTCTCCATTAGAAGGTTCTATACCTACACCGTTTATTCTCTCTTTTGTTGTCTGATGTTGATGTCATTTATAGATCAACTGCTCTGACTCTGTGTTGTATTTTTTTTGGTTTTGAATAGTCCTTGAGAGTTCACTTCCTAGATTGGTATCTGGCTGGTAGAATCCTGCATCGTAGATTCAGCCTGTGAGCTGAAGTTGTTTGTTCTCAGATTGAGGGACTCCCTTAAATAATTCTTGTAAGTTTTGTTTGGTTTTTACATATTCCCTTAATTTCTGTTTTCCTGGAAATGTCATAATTTCACCATCATATTTGAATGAGAGTTTTGCGGGATATATTATTCTTGGCTGGCAATTTTTTTCTTTCAAGGTTTTATATATGTCATCCCATTGCCTTCTTGCCTGAATGGTTTCTGCGTAATAATCTTTGATTAGTCTTATTATTTCTCCTGTATATGTGACTCCTTGTTTTTCACGAGCTGCCGTCAGGATTCTTTGTCTGTCTTGGGTTTTGGTGAGTGTAATTATGATATGTCTTGGTGATTTTCTTTTGGAGTCTATCCCATATGGGGTTCGTTGATATTCTTGGATGGCCATCTTTTCATCTTTCATGATACTGGGGAAGTTTTCTATCCACAGTTCTTCAATGATCTTCTCTGTTTTTTCTGTTTTCTCCCCCTGTTCTGGAACTCCAATAACTTACAAATTTTTGTTTTTGATTGTATCCCACATAATTCTCAGGGTCTCTTCATTTTTCTTTGTTCTTTTTCTGCATTTTCCTCAAACAGTGTTGTATCCAAGTGTTTGTCTTCAATTCCCCTGATCCTGTCTTCCACTGTTTCAAATCTGCTCCTCAGCCCTTCTATGACACTATCCATTTCTGAGATCTTGTTGTTTCTCTTTTAGATTTCCAATTGTTGTTTTTGTATAATTTCTAGTTGTGAATTTATTTTGGCATTTTGTTCATGCATTATTTTCCTGCATTCTTCCATTTTTTGTCTATATTTTCCGTTAATTTTTCTGCATTTTTCATGTATTTGCCTATATAATCCTCATTTTTGTCTGCTTTTTGCTTCAACTCCTGGATAATTCTGAGTATTAGAGATTTGAATTCCTTATCAGGTAGTTCTAGTGCCTCTTCATGCACTGGAAAGTCATCTGGTGTTTTATTTTGGACTCCTACTGGAACCATCCTGTCCTGTTTTTGTAAATGTTTTGATATTGTCTCCTGTCCTCAGGGCATTCAGTAGTTATTTTTATCATTTATTGATAGTAGATTTGTTTGTTTCATCCTGCTTTTTGTTTTATTTGGTTATGTCTGAGCAGGTGGGCTGTGTGTTCTTTGTTGTTTGCTCGTCTGTGTGCACAATACTTTTTACCTCCTTCTCCACTGGGCAGGGTCAGTCAGCCAGATATGGTACAGCAGGGTAGGTCTAGCTGAAGAGGAGTTGCTGGGATGGGCTGTTTGTGGCACTTACTACAGCCACCATGGCGGGTCAGTAATCAGTGCAGGACAGGTTCCTGTAGGCCGTGCCCGTGCTGCTTGGTGGTGTGATGTTAAGCACACAGTGCAGGTAGGCAGGATGGAGGGAGGAGATTGTGATGTGTTGAGCTAAGTTGGGTATGGAAGAGAGGAGAGAGGAACAGGAGCTGTAACATACAACAAAAAAGAGTGCTAGGGGAGCTTGCCGTTGGAGGTGAGAGGTGAGAGACTATGAAATGGAGAAAAAGAAAAAGCAGAATAAGCAGCAAAAAAAGTAAAGAATGAATAAATAAAAATTAGAAAGAAAAAAGAAAAGCAATGCTCCCAGGGATCCCTCCAGTGCAGTTATGAGTTCTGGGGACGTTGGTTCCAGGTGTTGAAGTACAACCTGGCTAGGAGGCATAGAATTGTCACTCAGCAGCAGGTATTCTGGGGCCAGGAAGGGAAGGCAGGTATAGAGATACGAGAAACTGAGTAATGAAGAAAAACAAAAAGGGGAAAATAAGACAAAACAAATTAGAAAAAAAAGAATAAGAAAAAAACAGAAAAAAAAAAAAACATGGGAAAAGAAATGTTCTCATTGATCCCTCTGGGAGTCTGCACAAACTGAGAGGGTAGGTCCCAAGCTGCGCAGCGCTGCTTGCCCAGAACGGGCTCCCAACTTTAGAAAAGAAAAAGAAAACAAACTATTCAAAACAGGCAAAAAAAAAAAAAGCCACAGGACCCCACCAGCATGGCAGCACGGACAGGGAAGCAGTTCCACTCTCAAGTGGAACTCCACAGCCCCTCAGGAAGAAGCACAGATGGCACACCGAGCCACGTATTTGAGCAAAAGGAAGGGGATGTGGTGAGAGGTAAGGAAGAAATCAAAAGAAGTAGAAAAAAGCAACACCAGGGGCCAACCAAATGGCATTCAGGGAGTCGGCCAGTGTGGGTGGGTAGATTCCAAGCAGCTGGTGCTTCCTGGCCAAAAGACTGTTTCCGTGGGAAGCAGGGGAGGTAGAGTGGGGGTGAAGAAAGGTTGGGGTTGGGAAAGCATGTATCACCAGTTACCAGTTGTTCTGTCTCCTGCTGCAAGCTCCATGAAGCTGCTTTCTCATACCCCCATTTGCTGGTCTCTGATAGGAGTCCAAGATGGTGTATCCGTGCTGCGTTAGCTGATAGGGGGCCTCTGCATGTATGTCTCCTTGCTCTCTCTTCTCTATCAGTTTCTTATTCCATTTGGTGCTTGGGTGAGTTCCTTATCTCTTCTATTGATGTTTAGGGCTTCAGGATTGCTGTTTTCTCTGTTTAGCTTAGTTTTTTGGATCTTTGCTGTGGAGGGATGGTATGGTGCTTCTGCCTAGAGCACCATGTTGCCGGAAGTCTCAAGTGATATCTTTAAAGTGCTGAAAAACAAAAGTCAATTCAGAATTTGTCATGGATTGAACTGTGCCCCCCCAAAATATGTGTCAAATTGACTACATGATTCCCAGTATTGTGTGGTTGTCCATCATTTTTTCATCTCATATGATTTTCCGATGTGTTGTAAATCCTACCTCTATGATGTTAATAGAGGTGCAATTAGTGGCAGTTATGTTAATGATGCAGGACTCAATCTATAAGATTAGGTTGTGATCTAAGTCAATCTCTTTTGAGATATAAAAGTGAGAAGCCAGAGAGAGACAGGGGGACCTCATTACCACCAAGCAAAAGGAGTCAGGAGGTTGCATCTTTTGGACCCAGAGTCCCTGAGCTGAGAAGCTCCTAGGCAAGGGGAAGGTTGATGACAAGGACCTTCCCCCAGATCCAGCAGAGAGAGAAAGCCTTTTCCTGGAGCTGATACCCTGAATTCCAGCTTTTAGTCTCCTAAGCCGTGAGAAAATAAATTGTGGTTTGATAAAGCCAGCCACTTGTGGTATTTCTGTTAGGAGCAGCACTAGATAAACAAGACAGAATTTGGTTGCAAGAGCAGAGTGCTGCTCTAATAGATACCTAAAATGTGCAAGTAGTTTTGAAACTGTGAATGGTTAGAGACTGCAAGAGTTTTTTTAAATTTATCTTTTATTTTTTTATTGTACTTCAAGTGAATGCTTACAGAACAAATAATTTCTCATGAAACAGTACACATGTTGTTTTATGACATTGGTTAACAACCCCACAACATATCAACCCTCTAACTTCTCAACCTTTCTTTTTTTTTT
>NW_004444179.1:1155087-1163404 GCF_000243295.1 Trichechus manatus latirostris
GTTTGTCAGCTTTTTGCCTCAGTTCTTGGAGAATTCCGAGTATTAGAGATTTGAATTCCCTATCAGGTAGTTCTAGTGCATTTTCTTCCACAGGAGAGTCACCTGGTGTTTTATTTTGGATGCCTACTGGAACCATCCTGTCCTGTTTTTGTAAATGTTTTGATATTGTCTGCTGTTTTTGGGGAATTCATAGTTATTTTTTTCATTTATTGATTGTAGATTTGTTTGTTTCATCCCTTTTTTAAAAAAAAAATTGACTATGTCTGAGCAGGCGGACTGTGTGTTCTTTGTTGTTTTCTTGTCTGTGCGCTCAATACTTCTCGCCTCCTTCTCCAACTGGGAGGGTCAGTCACTCAGATATGGTACAGCAGGGCAGGTCTAGCTGAAGAGGAGTTACTGGGACGGGTTGTTTGTCGCACTTACTACAGCCACCAGAGCAGGTTGGTAATCAGTGTAGGGCAGGTTCCAGTAGGCCATGCCTGTGCTGCTTGGTGGTGTGATGTAAAGCACACGGTGCAGGTAGCAGGATGCAGTGGGGAGATTGTTATGTGTGGAGCTAAGATGGATTTGGGAGAGAGGAGAGAGGAACAGGAGTCAAAAACATACAAACAAACAAATAAGAATGCTAGGGGAGCTTGCCATTGGAATGGAGAGATGAGAGACTATGAAATGGAGAAAAACAGAAAGGGGAAGAGGAAGAAAAGAAAAGAAAAGAAAAGAAAAGAATGAATAAATAAAAATCAGAAAAGTTAAAGAACCACAAGGTTCCCAGGGATCCCACCGATGCAGCTATGAGGTCTGGGGAAGTCGCTCTCAGGTGTTGCAGTACAGCCTGGCTAGAAGATGTAGAGTATACAACGCCTGGTATTCAGGGATCAGAAAGAGAAGGAAGATATAGAGAGACGAGAAAATGAGCAATGAAGAAAGACAAAAAGGGAAAAAGAGGGAAAAGAAAACAAAGCAAATTAAAAAAAAAAAAAAGAACAAGAAAGGCCCCCCAAAAAAACAGAAAAGATAAAAACCAATGAAAAAAGAAATGCTCTCAGGGATCCCTCTACACATCTGTGGAAGCTGAAGAAGAGTTCCTTGCCACGCAGCTCCGCCTGGCCAGAAAGGGCTCCCAACTCAAGAAAAGGAAAAGAAAACAAACAAACAACTCAAAATGAACAAACGAACAAAAGCCCCGGGATCCCACCAGTGCGGTAGCCCAGACCAGGAAGCAGCTCCACACTCGAATGGAGCTCCGCAGCCTGTCAGGAAGAAACAAAGATGGCGCATGGAGCCAGGCACTTGAGCAAAAGAAGGGGGAGGCGGCGAGAGGCAAACAAGAAATCAAAAGAAGTGGAAAAAAAAAAGCAGCACCAGCAGGCAACAAATGGCACTCAGAGAGCCAGCTAGTGTGGGCTGGTGTTTCTGGACAAGAGACTGTGTCCGCGGGAAGCGGAGGGGCCCGAGTATGGGTGAAGAAGGGTAGAGAGTGGGAGAGCTTATATCACAAATTGCCGGCGCTCTGTAGCCCCTCAGGAAGAAGCAAAGATGGCGCACGGAGTGAGGCACTTGAGCAAAAGGAGGGGAGGTGAGGAGAGGTAAGGAAGAAATCAAAAGAAGCAGAAAAAAGCAACATCAGCAGCAACAAATGGCACCCAGAGAGCCGCCTGCTTGGGTGTGTGGAATCCAAGCAGCTGGCGCTTCCCGGTCAAGAGACCGTGGCCGCGGGAAGCAGAGGAGGCCGAGCCAGGGCAAAGAGGGGTGGGGGGTGGGAATGCGCACACCGCAAATTACCGATTGTTTTGTCTCCCGCTGGACACTCCGTGAGGCTGCTTTCTTTTACCCCCGTTTGCTGGTCTCCGATAGGAGTCCAAGATGGTGGATCTGCACTGCATTAGCTGGTAGGGGACCTCTGCATGAATCTCTCCTTGCTCTCCATTCTCTGTCAGTTTTCTCACTCATTTGGTGCTTGGCTGAGTTCTTTATCTCTTCATTTGATGTTTTAGGGTTTCAGGATTGTTATATTCTCTGTTCGGCTTAGTTTTCGGATCTTTGCTGTGGAGGGACAGCGTGGTGCTTCTGCCTAGAGCGCCATTTTGCCGGAACTCCCCTTTGCCCATTTTTTAACAGGAGAGACTGTAAGAGTTTTTAAGATTGCCTTGAAGAGACTCTTAGATGAATTATGGACATCAAAGATAATTCTGGTGAGGACTCAGAAGGAAGTGAGGAGAGCTGTTAAACTGGAGATGGTGCAGATGGCAAGAAGCAGCAGCAGAAAAACCAGGAGACCAGCAGAATACAGTGCTGGAGCACAACCATGGAGGAAAAGAGCTTAGTGCCATCCACTTTTTGGTATTTCTGTTATAGCAGTGCTAGATAAATAAGGCAGAATTTTATACCCAGAAGAAATATATGTCAAAATTGAAGAGAAAATAAGCTCTTTTTCAATCAAACAAAATATGAGGGAATTTGTGTCAAGCAAGTCCACTGTTTAAGAAATGTTAAAGAAAGATCTTAAGATAGAAAGTAAAGGATATCAAACTGAAACCTAGATCTACAAAAAGAAATAAAGGGAGGGGATGGCCCAAGATGGTGTGTCGGTCACATGTGCCATGCTGCCCCTCTATAGCAAAGAATTGAGAAACCAAGTGAACAGACACAGATGACAATCTGAGAACCCAGAACAGCAAACAGAAGGATGAAGAATTAGATAGAACCCCAAAGGGAAGAAGAAACTGAATGAAAACAGTGAAGGAGGAGACTTATCGACAGTAGGCACTCTACCAACTGGCCTGGTGCAGCGTGGCCATCTTGCAACAAAGAAAGCAGCATTCCAAGGTGAAGAGCACAGGAAGGCAACTTCATGGAATCCCCAATAGGAGACAGAGATCCTGTGTAAACAGTCTCAGAGAGAAGCAAGGTGAGCAGAACATGAGCTGGATCTAAGAGGGAAAAGTGCAAGAAGGTGAGAGCCCTAGGGATCCAGGCAACCACAGAGCAGGGAGGGAGCCAGAAAACAGGGACAGAACTACTCACCAGTAGAGATCTTTGATCATTTGGGCAGGTGGCTCTCATGGAGTCAAGGATCCTTGAAGTAGTGACTAGAGATCTCCCACCTAACTGAACTCTGGACAGTGCCTCCTTCTTCGCATATGGTCAGGGCAGGGACCTGATTGCCGGCTGCACACTGTGTGGAGGGCCCTGGCCCCCATGCCAGAAACTTGGGAAGCATACTCCACCTTCCTCCCCCATCAGTCTCTTGGTGACCAGAGATGTGCTCCCCCTCCCCCACCTGGCTATCTGCAATGCACACTCCTGTGCCTCCAGACTGGTGACCAGAGATCCGAGACACCTCTGCCCCCACTGCCGCACCCACACAGCGACCAGCAGTGTGAGCTCTCATGACAACTGCCCAGTGACCTTCCTTGTGACCAATGACCCATGCTCCCTTGCCCTGACCACCTGGCAACTGGCAGTGCATACACACAGCACCCAGCCCAGTAACCAGCGAGAACATTCCCTGCACCCACTCCTGGTGAGCAGCCGGACAGACACTTCACCTCATCATCAACCACAGTCACTTCCTGACAGATGCCATCTGCACCTCTACCAAATGATGAACAGATCTTAGTGCCCTCAGCCAACATCTGCCCAGCTGCACCATCACACTTCCCATACCGAAACAGTTCCTGCAGGCCATGTGCACTTGCACAAAACCACTTGATACCCCACCACCTACTGAGACTCCAATTTGTGAATGCACAGTGGACCTATCCTGTCCATTTGGGTAGCACTCCTTTACAGCTGATATATAAACAACCTGTCCTGACCTCTAGAAAATGCACTAACTCCTAGACCAACCCAGAGGGTCCCCATGGTCCCACAAGGGTTGTGGAGGGGCCCTGATCACGCAACACTTGTCACCCAATATCAAGGAAAGAACCTGCCCTCTCACCTCCACTCCATCTGATGAGGGAAGATATGTTAGCCTAACCACCGAGGACTTGCACATGGGTGTGACCCTCCATACTCACTAGTGAGAGGAAATCATGTCCAGCCAGCAGACACCACCAAAGTTACACATAGGCCAGAACCACAATACAACAACAATTAAAATGATACACAAGAAGAAAGGCATTCAAAAGAGACAAAAAAGAAATAAAACTCCTGATAACATCAAAACAAAACAAAAAAATCAGCACAAAACAAACACACATACAATCAAGAAGAAATATGTAAATAAATAATGCTTCAGAGACAGCAGACAATAACAAATCATATAAAAAACAGGGTAAGATGGCTCAAACAAGTGAGCAAAATAAAGTGGCAAAAAACATTCCTGACGAAGAAATGGTAAGAGAACTACCTGATAAGGAATTCAACTTGATAGCAATGAGGTTTTTTGTTTTTTGTTTTTTTTCTGTTTTATATGTAGGATCATCAAGGGAAACACAAACAAAACCCTAGAAGAATTCAGGTAAACAATATGAGAACAAAGTGGGAATACAAATAGACAATTAGAAATGATACAAAAACAACAACTAGACATCCAGGAGATTAACAATAAACTATCAGAAATAGGTAATTCAGAGGAAGGACATAGAAGTATAATTGAATCTAAGGAAGAAAAATTCAGTGAAATGGAAGACAGAGCCCTTGATACTAATTTTCTTGAGGAACAATCAGAAAAGAAGAATGAATAAAAATGAAGAATGCCTAAGAGTTATGTGAGACACAATCAAGAGGAATAGTTTACATGTAATAGGAATTCCAGAAGAGGAGGAGAAAAAAAAAATACAGAGAGAATTTTTGAAGATTTATTAGAAGAAAACGTTCATAATATTATAAAAGACAAGAAGATTTCCATCCAAGAAGCTCAAAGAACCCCATACAAGATAGACCCTGAAAGAAAGTCACCGATCACCAAGACATACCATAATCAAATTTTCCAAAAACTAAAGACAAAGAAAAATTTGTAAAGCAACCCATGAAAAACAAAATATCACTTACATAGGGACACTAATAAGACTAAGCACTGATTTGTCAGCAGAAACAATGCAGGCAAGAATGCAATTAGATTACATATATCACACTCTGAAAGAAAAGAATTGCCAACTGTCTTAGTTATCTAATGTTAGTATAACAGAAATACTCTAAGTGGGGGTCTTTAACAAATGGAAATTTATTTTCTCACAGTTTAGGGGGCTAGAAGTCTGAATTCAGAGTGCCAGATCTAGAGGAAGTCTTTTTCTCTCTGCTGGCACTGGAAGAAGGTCCTTGTCTCTAAGCTTCTACTCCTGGGCAATTTTCATGTGGCTTGACATCTCACTTCCCCCATGTCTGCTTCTCACTTGCTTGTTTAGTCTCTTATATCTCAAAAGAGATTGACTCAAGACTCATCCAACACTAACCCTGTCCATTAACATAACAAATACAACCCATTACCAAATGGGATTATAACCACAGCCATAGAGATTTGGGTTTACAACACATAATTTTGGGAAACACAATGCAATTCATAGCATGCCACCGTTTCGCACCCCAAAATTCATGTCCATGCCACATCCAAAACACATTCATCCCATCATATCATCCCCAAAGCTTAAATCTATTCCAAGTCCAAAATCTCATCTTCTACATCATCTACATCAACTATGGGTGAGACATTAGGCATATTCCATCCAGCGGAAAAATTTCTCTTCATCTGTGATAATGTGAATTCTAGATTACAAGTTATCTGTTTCCAAAGTACAATAGTAGATCATACACAAGGAAATATTTTCATTAAAAAAGGGAGAAATTAGAGAGAAAAAAGGGTTAACTGCTACCAAGCAAGGCCAAACCCAACAGAACAAACTACATTTACTCTCAAAGTTTGAAAATAATCCTTTGTTCTCAGAGATCATCCGGATAATGCCCCTGTCCTACAGATTCTGGTTGTTGGCCTTGCCTTCTGGCTTCTGAGTGGATCCCCCTTGGCACTAGGCTTAAACTCAGTCTTCTAGGGCCACTGAGACGGCAACTCTGCTCCCTCAGAGATCCAGGAGACCGTGGCTCCACCTGTTGAAACTGAGAAAGCCTGGCTTCCCTTGCTCCTTCTAACAGTTCTGCTGATCTCCAAGCTGCTCCAGGGATAGTACTTTTCTTTTTCTGGAGGACAACAGATGTAGCTCCTTTGATCTGTTTCCTGCCTATAGAATTCCAAGAGTCAGACAATGTCCTTTCCTTTCTTTCTTTCTCTGTCCTCTTCAGTATAAGCTGATGGGTTTTCTGCTGTGTTAGTTGGTTAGATTCATCAGTAGCAGGCCTGGTCTTTCTAACAAAAGATTGTGTAGCCATGTCCTTGGTGAATATTCTAGGACACGTATCTTTAGTTTGTACAACAGAATTTTCCAAATCTTTAAGTTCTGTTTTCATTTTGCACAGTTCATTTTTAAGTCCTTCTTTGTCCTCTCACATTGTACCATAAGCAGCAAGGAATAAGCATGTGGCTCACTTAAGATCTTGCTTAGAAATATCCTCAGCTAAATAGCCAAGTTCATCACTTACAAGTTCTACCTTCAACCAAATATTTGAAGGTAATTCAGACTAGTTCTTTGCCACTGCATAAAAAGCATCACCTTTTGTCCAATCAAGTGTTCTTCATTTTCATTTAAAGCCTGACCAGAAGCACGTTTAACATCCACATTTCTAGCAACATCCTGTTGCTGGCACCATATGTATTCTCTAAGATAATAAGGACTTTCTCTTTAGCTCTCCTCACTTCCTTCTGAGCCTTCTTCAGAAATGCCTTTGTTGTCCATAATTCTGCCAACAGTCTCTTCACAGCAATCTAAGCTTTTACCATTATGCATCTAAAAACTCAGCCTCTACCCATTACCCAATTCCAAAACCACCTCCACATTTTAGGTATTTGTTAGAGCGGCACTCCTACCTCTCAGTACCAAATTCTGTTTTAGTTACCTAGTGCTGCTATAACAGAAATATCACAGTGAGTGGTTTAAACAAACATAAATTTATTTTCTCACAGTTTAGTAGGCTAGAAGTCCAAATGTGGGGTGCTGGCTCTAGGGAAAGGCTCTCTCTTTGTCAGCTATGGGGGAAGATCCTTGTTTCTTCAACTTCTGTTTCCAGGTTTTTGGAGATCTCCATGTGGCTTGACATCAATCTTTCCCTCATCTCTCCTTCTAGCTTGCATGTTTAATCTCTTTATATCTCAAAAGAGATTGACTCAAGATACAACCAATACCAACACTGCCTCATTAGCATAAGAAACACAACCCATTCCTAAATGAGATTATAACGACAGGCATAAACCAATAAAACAAACCTGTTGCCGTTGAGTCAATTCCCACTCATAGCAACCCTATAGGACAGAGTAGAACTGCCCTATAGGATTTCCAAAGCTGTAAATCTTCACAGAGCAGACTGCCACATCTTTCTCGCATGGAGTGGCTGGTGACTTTCAACTGCCAACCTTTAGGTTAGCAGCCAAGCACTTAAATCACTGTGCTACCAGGGCTCATTTAACTACAGACATAGAGGTTGTGATTTACAGTATATTTTGGAGGGACACAATTCAATCCATAAAAATGACCCATCAAAATATTGCCTACAACAGACACACCTTAGACACAAAGGCAAAAATAGGTTAAAAATCAAAGGATGGAAAAAAAATCAAGCAAACAGTAACAAAAAGAGAACAGGAAAGACCATAAAAACCTCTGAAAAAACAGACTTTAAGTCAAAATCTATGGCAAGAGACAAAGAAAGGCATTATATAATGATTAAAGGGTCAATCCACTGAGAGGACATAACCATAATCAATATTATGCACCTAATTACAGGGCTCCAAAACACATAAAACAAACTCTAGTAGAATAAAAAGAGAAATAGGTAGCTCGACAATAACAGTAGGAGATTTTAACACACCACTTTCAATGATGGATAGAACAACTAGAAAGAAACTCAACAAAAATATAGAAGATCTAAATAACACAATTAACCAGCTTAACATCATAGACATTGTCTTAGTCACCTCGTGCTGCCATAACAGAAATACAGCAAGTGGATGGTTTTAATGAAGAGAAGTTTATTTCCTCACAGTCAGAGTAGGCTAAAAGTCCAAATTCAGGGTTTCAGCTCCAGGAGAAGTCTTTCTCTCTCTGTTGGCATTCTCACCAGTGTTCCCCTGGACTAGGAGCTTCTCGGCGCAGGGATCCCCGTCCAAAGGACGCGCTCTGCTCCCGGCACTGCATTCTTGATGGTATGAGGTCCCCCTGTCTCACTGCTCACTTCTGTCTTTTATATCTCAAGAGATTGCCTCAGG
>NW_004444179.1:1163504-1195732 GCF_000243295.1 Trichechus manatus latirostris
CCTCATTAACATCATAGAGGCAGGTTTACAACATACAGGAAAATCACACAGTACCAGGAATCATGGCGTAGCCAAATTGTTACACACGTTTTTGGGGGACATAATTCAAACCATGACAGACATATACAGAACACATCACCTAACAGCAGCACAGTACAAATTCTTCTCCAATGCACATGGATCACTCTCCAGAATAGACCATATTTTAGGCCAAAAAGCAAGCCTCAGTAAGTTTAAAAAAAATCAAAATAATATAAAGCATCTTCTCTTATAACACTATAAAACTAGAAATCAATAAGAGAAAGAATAAACAAAAAATCAAATACATGGACATTGAATATTACCTTAATTAAACTACTGGGTAAAAGAATAAATTAAAAAATAAGATTATAAAATTCCTTGAATCAAATGAGAATGAAAACACAAATATACTAAAACCTTTGGGAACAGAAAAATCAGTACTCAGAGGAGAATTTATAGAAATAAATGTACACGTTAAAAAAGAAGAAAGGGCCAAAATCAATAGCTTAACTTGACAACTCCAACAAACAGAATAGGAGCAACAAAAGAAGACCATAGTTACCAGAAAATGAAATAATAAAAATTAGAGCAGAAATGAATGAAATAGAAAACAGAAAAACAATAGAAAGAATCAACAAAATTAGAAGTTGGTTCTTTGAGAGGATCGATAAAATTGACAAACTATTGGCCAAACTGACAAAGGAAGAAAATAAGAAGATTCAAATAACCAAAATAATAAATGAGATGAGTGACATTACAACATAACAAACTGATATAAAAAGGATCATAACAAATTGTGCTTCAACAAATTTGAAAACCTAGAAGAAATGAACAAATTTCTAGAAACACACTACCTACCTAAACTAACACAAATTGAGGAAGAAAATTTGAAAAGACCTATAAGAAAAGAAAAATTGAAAACGTCATAAAAAACAAACAAACAGAAACTCCCTGCAAAAAAAAAGCCCTGGCTCAGACAGTTTCACTGGATAATTCTATCTAACGTTCAGAGAAGAGTCAACACCAATTCTACTCAAACTATTCCAGAACATAGAGAAGAAAACAATACTCCCTAATTCATTCTATAAAGCCAGCATAACCCGGATACCAAAGCCACTCAAAGACACTACTTATAAAGAAAATTATAAACCAATATCTCTCATAAATATAGACACAAAAATTCTCAATGAGATTCTAGCCAACAGAATTCAACAGCATATCAAAAATAAAACTTCATGATCAAGTGGGATTCATATTAGGGATGCAAGCATGGCTCAACATTAGAAAATCAGTCTATGTAATGCACCACATAAATAAAACAAAGGCAAAGAATCACATGATCATCTTAGTCCACGCAGAAAAGGCATTTGTTAAAATCCAACACCCTTTCCTGATAAAAACTCTCAGCAAAATAGGAATAGATGGGAAATTTCTCAACATAATTAAAGGCATATATGCAACAACAACAGGCAATGTTATTCTCAATGGAGACAGATTGAGAACATTCCCCTTGAGACCAGGAATGAGACAAGGATGCCCTTTATCACTGCTATTACTCAAGATTGTACTGGAAGTATTAGCTGGAGCAATAAGGCAAGAAAGGGAAATAAAGTGTAGTGGAATTGGAAAGGAAGGTGTAAAACTATCCTTATTTGCATATGAGATGATCCTATGCATAGAAAATCCCAGAGACTCCACAAAAATTTATGGGAACTAATAGAATTTTTCAGCAAAGTGGCAGGGTACAAGATCAACACACAAAAATCAGTTGGGTTGCTTTTCGCTAACAAGGAGGACTCTGAAAGGGAAATCAAGAAAAAAAAACATTTACAATAGTTCCCCAAAGGATATAATATCTAGGAAAAACCTAAGCAGGGATGTAAAAGACAAGGAAAAGTATACAACACCACTACAAGTAACTAAAAGAGATCTACATAAATGGAAAAATATTTCATGCTCATAGATTGGAAGACTTAACATTGTGAAACTGTCAATACTACCAAAAGCAATCTATAGATATAATGCAATCTTGATCCAAAACCCAACAACATTCTTTAATTAAATGGAAAAAATAATCTTCAACTTTATATGGAAAGAAAATAGGTCCCAAATAGCTAAAGCAATGTTGAAAAAGAACAGAGTAGGAAGCCTCACATTTCCCGATATCAGATATCAATACTTACTACAGAGTCATGGTAATCAAAACAGCCTAGTATTGGTTCAATGACAGACACACAGATCAATGGAATAGAATTGGGAATCCAGAAGTAAATCCATCAATCTACATGCAGCTGATCTTCAACAAAGGGTCAAAGTCCATTCAAATGAAAGAAGAAATAGTCTCTTCAACCAATAGTGCTGTCAGAACTGTATATCCATATGTAAAAAAATGAAACAGGATCCATAACTGACAACATGCACAAATACCAGCTCAAAATGGGGTCAAAGACCTAAATGTTAAAGCTAAAACTATTAAGTTCCTGGAAAATAACACAGGGTCAAAACTAGGGGATGTAATTTTTGGCGTAAATAGCTTATCAAAAAATACTAAAAATGCAGAAATGTCAGAATATAAATTAGACAGCTGACCTCCTAAAAATTAAATATTTATTCCCATAAAAAGACTTTACTAAGAGACTAAAAAGAGAAACTACCGATTGGGGAAAATCTTTGGTCATGATATAGCTGATAAGGGTCTAATGTCTAAAATATATAGATGTTCTATATAGACTTCAACACCTCAGAAACAAAAACAACTGAATAAAAAAGATAAATAATTGCATCAAAAAATGTGCAAAAGACATGAACAGATACTTCACCAAAGAGGACATTCAGGCGGCCAACAAATACCTGAAAAGATGCTCTCTATCATTAGCCATTAGAGAGATATAAACCAAAACTATAATCAGATACCATCTCACTCCTGCAAAAATGGCAATGATCAAAAAAAAAAAAAAAAACAGAAAACAGAAATCGACAAATGCTAATGAGGTTGTGGGGAGATTGGAACTCTTATACACTGCTGATGGGATTGTAAAATGCTACAACCACTATGAAAAACAGTATGGCATTTCCTCAAAAATCTGGAAATAGAAATACTTTACAATCCAGCAATTCTACATCTTGGTATATATCCTAGAGATATAAGAACAATGATACAAATAGACATATGCACACCTACTTTCATTGTGGAATTATTCACTATAGCAAAAAGATGGAAACAACTGAAGTACCCATCAAAGGATAAATGGAATGAACATATCGTGGTACATACATACAATGGAATACTATGCAGCTGTAAAGAATAATGAGGAGTCCCCAAAACATCTTATAACATGGATGAATCTGGAGGACATTATGCTGAGTGAAAAAAGTGAATCACAAAAAGACAAATATTCCATGGTCTCACTATTATAAAAAGTCAAGAATAGATATACACACAGAAAGCAAAGTTCTTTGATGGTTACGAGTGATGGGAGGGGGAATCACTTTCTAGATAGCAGGCACACTACTTTTGGTGATGGGAAAGGCAATTTCAAATATAGGTGAAGTCAGCACAACTTGACCAAGGTAAATAAAGACATTAAGAAGTACAAGAGAAAAAGGGACATTTTTGGTAAATGCTATATTGCAGCAACAGTACTAATAACCACAAAATACATACGTGGTTATGTAGGTAGATATGGATGCATATATGTGTATAGGAAGGAGTATGGGAGTAAATGCATGTGCATATATAGATATATCTGTAAGCATATGTATATATGTTTGTGTGTGCTGTATATGTATTCACATATATAACAAACCATATAGGGGGCACAGTCATGGAGGCTTCCTACCAAACCAATCCAAACAAAACCAAACCCACTGCCGTTAAGTCGATTCAAACTCATAGCAACCCTATAGGACAGAGTAAACTTGCCCCGTAGGGTTTCCAAGGCTGTACATTTTAACAGAAGCAGACTGCCATACCTTTCTCCTGTGGAGCAGCTGGTGGGTTCAAACTGCCAACATTTTGGTTAGCAGGCAAGCATTTTAACTACTGTGCCTCCAGGGCCCCTTGGAAGTTTCCTAGACATAACCAAACAACCTGTGGGTTTGGTTTACTGGGTTAAAAATTTGAGACCATAGCCTTGGGGACAACTTCTTCAAAAGCATAACAGAGCAAAAATAATATTCTATATCCTAGTCTGGTGAGTACCATCTAGGGTCTTAAAAGCTTGTTAGCGGCCATCTAAGATACAACTATTGATCTGTACTCATATGGAGCAAAAGAAAATGAAGGAAATCAAAGGCTCAAAGAAGAAACTAGTCCATGAGACTAACAGCCCACACGAACCACAGCCTTTCCTAACCTGAGACAAGAAGAAGTACGCAATGTCCAGCTACAACCACTGACTGTTCTGACTAGGGGCACAATAGAAGGTTCTGGATACAATGGTAGAAAAATGTCAAACAAAATCAAATTCCTAAAAAAGGCTAGACCTGCTGGACCAATAGAGGCTAGAAGAACTCCCAAGACTATTGCCCTAAAATAACCTTTGAACTTGGAATTGAAGCTATTTCTGCAGTTCACCTTTCAGCCAAATAATAGATTGGCTTACAAAATACACACTATCACCAGGGAGTAATGGGCTTCCCTAAAAGAATTAACTATATGGGACCAAATGGTCAACATTTACCCAAAAGCAAACATGAGAAGGCAAGGAGGGGAAGAGAAGCTAGGTCAATGATAACAGAGCAAACAGAATGGAAATAATAAGAATACTGACACATTATAAAAATTGTAACCCATAGCGTGGAACAATTTTTATAAAACTTGTAATAGGAGAACCTAATTTGCTGTGTAAACTTTCACCTAAAGCACGATAAAATATTATTTAAAAAAATAAATAAATCCTGTTGGAAATAAGATAAATAATAGGAAAATTAAACTCATTTAAAATGTTTAATTGATTTAAAAGATTGTAGGCTGTATAAAGCAAAAATAGAAGCAATGTATTGTGTGTTAATAACACAGGTAAAAGTAGATGTTATAAAAACAGCAAGCCAAAGTGTAGTAGAGAAGAAGCGGGGATATATAATTATAAGATCTTTACACTACAGATGAAGCAGAACAATAGTATTTAAAGAAAGATGATTACTTTGACTACTTAAAGATGTATATTGTAAAACCTAGGTAAACTACTGATTTTCAAAGGCATAAATAACACATCAACAAAAGAGATAAATGCAATCAGAAAATACACTTAACAAAAGAGAAGGCGGAAGAGGAAGAGAAGAAAAGGATGAAGAAGGAGAGATGAAATAAATAGAAATCATCTAGAAGGTGACAACTGAAAGGTTGGTAGTTCGAACCCATCAGGCGCTCCATGGGAGAAAGACGTGGCAGTCCGCTTCCATAAAGATTACAGCCTTGGAAACCCTATGGGACGGTTCTACTCCGTCCTCTGGAAGAAACACATTTACGAACTAGATTAGAGTTTGTGTGTACAGTTCTTTTTGTATTTAATCTTGCAGGATCCAGTCAAAACACTGTTACTCCAAGTGACTTAAGTCAGCTCGTTTCTGCCCATCCTCTTCCGTGTGGCTACGTGGCACATTTGTTTTATATTTACATTAATTTGGCACAGTCTACATTCATCTTTTCACACCACATCCTAAATTGATTTTTTAAAATTTACTGTTAGGATCAGTCTGACTACATTTTTGATGTTTGCTGACAGCTTTTAAGCCTCACTCCTGTCTGTCTTCTTCCACATCTGAGCAAGCAGACAAGAAAATCTGGGCGCTTCCTCCAGTTGCACCAGTTGAAGATTCAAACCAGCCAAGGCCCTGCCCGCATGCGGACACTCTCGCCCCACCTTCTCACCCCCTAACTGCAGCCCCTTGCTCTCTAAAACCGTTTCCAAACTGCTTAAGAGGCCTGCCTTGCTCTGCCCAGATACCTCAATTATGTCAGTAATAAATATTTTCATAACTTCTTAAGGTGTGTGTACTGTCACCAGTCTCAACATCTGAATGCAATTTGGGGTTGGAGCCCATCTGCCTCTACAGGTGACCTTAACATTTGTATAAAGCAAAATTTATTTTTTGTTGTTTACAGTTTTATGCACATTGACAAGTGTATACATTATGTGTCCAAAATCATAATTACATGCAGAACAATTCCATCACCACAAAAATTTTCCAATGCTACATCTTATAGATAGATACCTGCACCCTCCATTCTCGACACCTACAAACTAGATCTGATTTTTTCCTGGAATATAATGGTATACATGGAATTACACAATATGTAGGCCTCGAGGATTTGCTTTTTTTCACTTAGAAAATTGTTTTAAGGTTCAACAATGTTTTATTTGCATGACTCAATAGTTTCTTCCTCTTAGTTGCTAAGTAGTATTCTATTTTATGGATATATCATAGTTGCTCATTAATTACCAGGTGAAGGACATCTGTATTGTTTCCAGTTTGTGATGACTATGAATAAAGCTGCTATAAACATTCACAGAAATATTTTTTTATGAATTGTTATGGATTGATTTGTGCCCTCCCCCCATATATGTTGTAAATCCTAACCTCTATGTCTGTGGTTCTGTTCTCCTTTTGAAATGGGTTGTCTCTATTATGTAAATGAGGCAGGATTAGTGTAGGGTGTGTCTTGAGTCCATCTCTTACAAAATACAAAAGGAGCGGATGAAGCAAGCAGAGATGGAGTACAATAGATGCCAAGCCACATGGAGGTTTCCGAGGATTAATCCAAGATAGTTCTGTGAAATAGGACTTTACAGATTTGGAAGTTGTGGGGACACCTGGGTCCTTGGGCAGGGGTTCCAGGGTTGCCCGGCCAGGAGGCTGATGTGTGGCAAGTGGCCCTGACAGTTCCTGCAGCAGAGGCTTCAGGTGAGCACTGGGGACATCCTGTCCTGCGCGTGGTCCTCCAGCCCAGTTTTCATCATTATTGCCTTTTATTATCAGTATCCTTATAAATCCCATCTTTGAACATCTGCAAGTGAACACCTGAGAGTGATAACATCAGCAAATTACACACTGCAACATTGTATGTAGTACATACTACAAACGAAAAGATGTACCAAAAAAAAAAAGTCAGGTACCATTTATCATAACTCAAATACGTCAGAAGTCAGGGACTACTTGTACTGTTGTAAAGAGAGACAAACGAAAAACCCAATGCACAATAAATTTACAGTTATGCTGAGAAGAATTGGGAGGCCATACAGATTTCAATGATTGCCCAAAATATTGTCTATGTATCAACCTCAGTTAGACATAGAGAATCAGGAGAATCATTACTAAATGTGTGAATTACCCCTGTCATGTCACCTATTTTTCCATGTCAGGTATATAGCTTGGCTGGATAACTATGTGTTCAATTTTCTCTCAGATTTCCCTCTTGATTTTGCTCTTATGTACAATAAGCATATTGTGCTTTTAAGATTATATCAATTTTTTTTTTTTGATTCTTTACTTTGATCCTACCTCCCTCCTGTAGAAGTTATATCAGATATATAAGGCTTTGACTGTACAGGGATCTGCCTCTGGTCCTTCAGATTCTTCTGAGTGAAAATTCCAAAAAACAAACAAAGCTTTCGTTTAATCAACAAACATTTGTTGAGCTCCTAGCAAATCCCGGTATCTACTCTACATGTTAAAAGCACAGAAATAAGCCAGCTAGAATAAACCACTTGCCCCACAGAATTTATATTCTAGCGGAGAGAGAGAGAAACTTAACCTTAAACAAATATACATGTAAAATAATTTTAAATAGTGGCAGAAGCTATGAAGGAGAAAATAGGGTAATGTTATACATCAACTAGAGGAGGAGAATGGTGAGGAAAGTCCTGTCTGGGGAGATAACAGTTGAACCGAGATTCAATGAAAAAATAAAATCCATTAGGAGACCTAGGGGAAGAGGAAATTCTAAGTGCAAAACTTAGATGTAGGAGCAAGCTTGATGTGGTAAAATAAAAGCAAAAAGAGTAACGCAAAAATAAGTTTACTTAATATAGTTTCCTTGGAAATCTCAAGGGAACCAAGCAAGATTTAAATGATCGAACCTCAGTATTCAAAGAAACCAAAGTGCATCCAAAGACATTTATAGAGTGAGCATTTACAAATGGCGTGACGTGTTGAAACCTTATAGCATATTTCATAACCTACCCATATTTTATATCTATCCATAGCTAAATCTTGGTATAGTGTATTTGTAAAATATTGTATAATAAATAAAATATTAAAGGCCAATCTCTACAATTTGTTAGATGAGTGTTAGTGTAAAGTTAGAGAAATACGACAAAAAGTGGCAGAATATTGTTTCATGTGATAGAGAAGCATTGTTTAACAGGTCTATTCAAGATTATTTCAGGGAACATCGTTGTTCACCACGGGCTGTTAGTTTGTCCCGCTGTGGTGGCTTGTGTGTTGCTGTGAGCTTGGGAGCTGCCTCTGGTATTGACGTAACAGTGGGGCGGTGGCCCATCTAGGGTATTGCGCTGCCTCTCGCTGTGTGGCGCTGCTGAGCAGTTTCTATTAACCCGTACAGCCTAACGTTATTCCTCAAGCACGGTATTCTGCTAATTAAAAGATTAACCAGACTGACTTGTATTTTTGAGCTGATAGTATGGTAAAGTTATCTAAAAGATGGGTGTCAGATGTTTGGACCTGGGCGCAATTTCAGTGCTTACCATAAGGCACAGTTTTTCGTAGATACGCTACTTCGCATACTTAACTGCTCAGTAGCGCCACGCGCCCGGGGCCCATGCAATACCTGCCATACCCTAGATATGCCTCTGCAGCAGGGTCACCCATGGTGGACAAATTTGAGCAGAGTACGAAGAAATACCTGGCAATATACTTCTAAAAATTAGCCAATGAAAACCTTATGGATCACAACAGAACATTGTCCGATATGGTTCTAAAAGATGAGCCCCTCAGGTTGAAAGGCACTGTGGATTGGCACAGTAGCCTCATCAATAGGCTCAAACGTGTCAAGGATCATGGAGACAGCTCAGACCTGGGCAATGTTTCATTCTGTTATAGTTAGTAAGGTCGCCATGGGCAGCAGTTGACCCGATGACAGCTAACAGCACTTTGTTTGATGCGCTGTTTCCTGTTGTTTAAAGGCCCTAGGCTTAGTAAATTCACAGAATGACTCCCAGTAGAAAAGATAGTCCCAAAGTTGTACTGTGTTGAATAGTGTTCCCCAAAATTCATGTCCACCTGTATCTTTAGAACGTAATTTTTTTTGAAAATAGGGTTTTTACAAATGCGATCAAGTTAAGATGAGTTAATACGGGATTAGGTTGGACAACAATCCAATGACTGAAAAAAAAAAAAAAAAAAAACCCGTTGCCGTCAAGTTGATTCTGACTCATAGTGCACCTATAGGACAGAGTAGAACTGCCCCATGGGGTTTCCAAGGAGCACCTGGTGGATTTGAACAGCCGACCTTTTGGTTTGCAGCCGAACTCTTAACCACTAGGCCACCAGGGTTTCCATCCAGTGACTAGTATCCTTATAAAGAGAGAAAATAGAGACACACAGGGAGAAGAGCATGTGACTGACGAGGCAGAGACTGGAATGCTGCAGCTGTAAATCCAGGAATGCCAAGGATTGCCAGCAACCACCAGAAGCTAGGAAAAGGCAAGGGAGACTCCTCCCCTAGAGCCTTCAGAGAAAGAAAACAGGCCCAGCCTTCAGAGAAAGCAGGCCCTGCAAATACCATAATTTGGCTGCTAATGGAAAGATTGGTGGTTCAATCTCACCAGCAGCTCTGTGGTAGAAAAGACCTGGCAATCTGCTCCTGTAAAGCTTCCCACCAGCCAGTTCACACCAGGCTCTGCTTTAGGGAGCCCTGATGGCACAGTGGTTAAGCACATGGCTGCTAACCGAAAGGTTAGAGGTTCGAACCCACCAGCTGCTCTTGGGAGAAAGGGGACAGTTCTACTCTGTCCTATAGGGTTGCTATGAGTCAGAGTCGATGGCAATGGGTTTGGTTTTTGGGAGACTCCAGAACTGCGAGACAATAAATTTCTATTGTTAAAATATCTGATTTGTAGTATTTTGTTAGCTAGCCCTAGGACACTAATACAAAAGGTTGTTTTGTTTGTTTGTTTTTTTTTTGCCCTAAATGGTATTAACTAGTTTCATATCTAACATAGAAAATGTATCTAACTTTCTTTTATTAACTGCCATAAATACCCAGCTCCTCAAATTCTCTTTGAACAAGCCTCATCAACTTTCTGGTTCCCTCATAGATTAGTGAGTTGAAGGAAACTGTTGATGTATGTTTATCTTATATTTTTGAAAGAGTCATTCATGTTTTTTAATTTTTTGACAATTACATTTTAACAAAAATATAATTTTTTTTCTTATTAACACAAGGATGTGATATAATAGATAAGGTACAAAATACAAAAATCCTAATAATTTTCTTTTGTTCAGAATTTTGTTTTCCACGCTGCCATGGATTCTGTCCTATACGGTCACTATGAGTCAACTCAATGACAATGTGTTTTTTAGTTTTTTATATAGGTTTGAAGGAGAAAAGCACTTTGATTTTTAACATTTCCGTTTTAGTATACTTGTAATTCCAGTTATGTCTTACTCACAGAACTATTTTTATGAATATTTTCTTACAGATAAAAGTAGCCTTTTCACTTGTGAGTAAAGAAATCAGAACACAACACTGTCTCTCCAAAAATGTATCCCTTTTGTGAGAATTTCTAGCACATACAAATTTACTTCTATGTGTTTTACAGCCAACTTGGAATTTTGAGTATGCAAATTGTGAGACACTCCAAAGGGTTATTTATTTATTTATTTTAATTAGCTTTTATATTTTCTTCAAAATCTGCATGCAGGAAGGCGTGGGCAAACTTGGCTATGAACCACACCTAGGCAGACATCAATTTTACAGAATTTGTCTTTAATGCATGAGTATAATCTAAGACTCTCTCCCCTTCCCACGCATACTCCACCAACACCTTTTCAGAGTTTGCGTTTGGATATATAGGCATGTACAGGAGAGGACACGTCTTGTTAGAAGAAAGCTTATAATTATATTTGAAAAGATATGTGCATACACATTTGAAGACAATGGTATAAGATAAAAATTTGAATCATATACATTTGAAAACAGATTCAAACATACATTTTGAAAACAGGGAGGATAACAATGGAAGGTAAAATGTATCTGGAAGGTAATTTAGAAATACACAGTAATAATAATAAATTCATGCAATAAAATAATAAAAATATATACATGTAATAAGAAAAGTAAAGTCTTTTGCAATAAAACATTAGAAAATATAAAGGAGGGAAAACCTAAATTTATGTCCAACATTCCCCTGCATTCCCCCCATTCAGATGACACATCTAATGAGTGATGAGGATGAAATACAATGAACCTTCTGATATACCTCATCCCAGGTAGACTAGTACCATAACCCTGGGTAGCTGAGCTTGTTTAGGGGAGGAAAATAGCGCGTTTTGTTTGGTTTCATCGCCCAAATTACTGCATGCCTGGGATCAGAGCTGAAAGCAGGATTCAGGAGGGAACAATAAATGGCTTCCAGCCAGGGAGTTACAAAAAAAAAAAAAGTAATAACAATTACTTCAAAGAAGTATTAGCGATATAAACAATGCCTTTTGTATGCATTTTATCTGAAACCAATTTACATGAGTTTGCCATTGAGAGTAAATAAAAAAACCTGATGCCATCCAGTTGATTCCAACTCATAGCGACCCTATAGGACAGAGTAGAACTGCCCTATAGGATTTCCAAGGAGCACCTGGTGGATTTGAACTCTGACCTTTTGGTTAGCAGCCATAGCTTTTAACCACTGCACCACCAGGGTTTCCTTGAGAGTAAACAGGGGTCTCCACAAGTCTTCAGTAAGTTGAAAAAAGTGATTGGCAAATGGATGCAGTAACGATTTACACAAATCTGAGCTGCATAAATTGCCATTGTGCTGTAATTGAACTTCTCTTAAGAATTTACAGCCAGTACTGTTTTCCCCAGTCCACGTTCGGTTCAAGTGATTGTCTACTTTTTAACACCAGACTAAGAAAGGAAAAATAAGAGTTAATGAGTACACAGACACATTTTAACAGGTAACTATGGAATTAACCGAGCCGATCTCCTTTCATTCCTTTGTTTACGCCCCATGGACGGAAGAATTTCACTGATCTAGTCATGTTTTTCGTTAAGAGATAAGTGGCTTTGGATTGATGGAACATTAGTAGCTCTTCTGACTCTTGACTCAGATGTATGGGTCACTCCCTGCTTCTCCAATTCTAGAGAGAGGTAGAAGAGAAGATTAGATTGCGTGAAATTATCCTAACATGATAGAAATAACTCCAACTAATATAGTTCCAGGGGGATTCCTGGTGGTGCAGCAGTACTCAGCTGCTAACTGAAAGGTAAGTGGTTTGAACCCACCAGCAGCTCTGCGGGAGAAAGATATGCTATCGACTTCCATAAAGATTTATAGCCTAAAAATAACTCCATGGGGCAGTTGTGCTCTGTCCTATAGGGTCGCTATGAGTCAGAACTGACTCGATGGCAACAGGTAATATAGCTCCATTCTGTGTGCAAAATTCACACCCTTTATTGCACTACTCATAACACAGGTGCACACATAATTCTGCTCTTACACATTCAAGCAAATTCAGTTTCTCACTCATCTTTCTAGGAGCAAAGTGAATTCTGAGAATTCAAAACAAAAGCAACACAACAAAAACAAGCAATGTGGAGACGAGGTAATTTGCTGTCTTGACTAGGTAACTATTACCTGATTAATAATTTATCCTGTTTAGGGGAACAATTGACAAATAAAATGTTATCTTTTGACAAAGTTATCTTTTGATTCAGAAAGTGTTTTAAGCATAAAATGTACTCATTATATAACTCTAAACATTCTGGGCAGAGATTCTCTCTTTTTCAAGGCGAAGAAATGTTATCTGCAGGAAAGGATTCTAAAAAACAGCCTAGAATTTTTTTTTTTTTAAACTCAAAAGCCCAAGATAATCAGCAAAATAACTCAAAGAGATTTTTAACTCAAAGAGATTTTTTCTATGAAAATTAATTTGATATTTATTTTAGTATGTTTAAAAGTTATTATAAAGACTCTCAAGGATTTTTACCCAAAATAATATATTTAGTGCCCAATTTTTGCCCCCAAATCTAACTGCCTGCATTTAGAGAAAAGTCTTTATTTCAGATTATAGGAAATATTCATTATTTGAAAATTATATCATGCAAAAATGCAGTGAAAATACAGTGACAAGAAGTTCAGGTTCATCTTGAATATAGTAGAATTATCTATGTAATTCAGGTAGAAAAATAATCTCTAAAATATTACATCTAAAATAGCAATGTACTTACTTAAACAACAGCTCTTCCCTCAACTAAGTTGCTCTAGAGCCTTATCACTGTACATAGAATAGTGTGTCACTGTGACAATTAAGGATAAATGTATCTCACTCTGCTTTCAGACCATTCTGTTTTATTTGTTCAAATAACACAACTGGTGCCAGCCAGACTAAAATTATGTGGCCTCTTTTTAATTGGATAGACTGGATCCGCCTAGTTGAAGGATTTGCCCCTTGATTTCGATAACATGATGGTCTTAGTTTCACATAGGGCTACATTGTGGGTAGAAAGAATTGCTAACTTTATCCACTGCTTTTTTTTATAATAGCCGTGTTTATTTATTTATTTATTTTGTTGTTGTTGTTGTTTGGGGGGGAGTCGAAAGAGACCCATGACTGGAAGAATCTTATGATATTTTATACATTACAAATCATTCAGCATTCACCACACCATGCTCAGTTTATATTCTGGCTCCAAGAAGGAGAACTTCATGAAAAATTTATAGGCTCTAATATCACAGTAGTTTCTATTTTCTTTCCAAATAACAACAGAGACACCAGGAGAGCTTTCTGCTGCATTTTTTATCTGTGGGATTTGTTCTCATCCTTTCATATCCCAAGATTTACAACAATATCAATATGTTTGGCATTAATTATCCAAATATCCTCACTGACATTTTATGTGTCACCGTGGAGTCAGAGTTCCCATAAGAGGAATTTGAAAATGAGAAGGTTTTCTAAATCAGTGAAATGTGTTAAAACAAACACACACAACGAAATACAAAGAACAATAGGAAAAACCTTTAAGCAAAAGTATTTCTACTCAAGAGTATTATGTTTTGAAAAGGTATTCATATTTCTAGCAAAAAATAAGAGAAGAAAATGATTATAATTTTGTTTGAATAGCAAGTCTCCATATGATTAATATTAATGTTGATAGTCTCTGCATCTACAGCTTATAAATACCCCTCAGCTGCTACAAGATGGCAAAGGTGGGCAGGAACTGTAAAGTCTTTCTTCCTGCTCTGGTTCCTCTTCTTTTCACTCAGTTCCAGTCCTAACTGACAGTAACTTTTAATGCAGTTGTCCTAGTGCCTTTTCATTTGAAATTTTCCCTCTGAAATTCCATGAGATGCCCATTGTCTATCCCAGCCTTTGTTGAGCAAAAAGTTTCACTTTTTTCTTGGTATTCCGAGAACTCCAGACCCTACAAAAATACCCCGCTTTAGGCCTGCTCTCCTCCATGGTAGCTATGCTGGATTTGTCAATTTTGTGCTTTCTATAGAGGGACACTGGTGATTCAGTGGTAGAATTCTTGCCTCACATGTGGGAGACCTGGGCTCCATTCTCTGCCAATGCACCTCAAGAGCAGCCACTACCCATCTGACAGTGAAGGCTTGTGTGTTGCTATGATACTGAAGAGGTTTCAGTGGAGCTTCTAGACTAAGGCAGCCTAGGAAGGAAGGCCTGATGATTCACTTCCAAAAATGAACCAGTGATAACCCTATGGATCACAAATGGTCAGATCCATAGGATAAGGCAGAATTTCACTGCATTGTGCATGGGGTGGCCACGAGTCCAGGATGAACTTAATGGAAGCTAACAGCAACAACAACATGCTTTATATATTTTTATTGTCTATGTTCGGACTTACAGAAAAATGTTAGGCTTCATAGCCTTAGGATCTAGACATTTCAAACATCTGTTTCAGCAGCAAGATGGAGTCTACCCTAAGATATTCTCTCCCAGGTTTTGTAAATCTAAGGAGACATGTGAAGGGTAAATAAACATCTGGAAAGTAAAAAGGTGGTTGTTAAGACAAGTGGGTGAAACTAGTAAGAAGGCAGAAGAGGTTTTATAGAAATGTCTAAGTCGCAATCCCCTTTATCTAGCAAATAAATGATACACATATATACTCTTTGGCTTCTTCATAAGGGAAATATCTGCGCAATTAGAAGTTTTCTAGGCAGTCAATAAAAAAAGCAAATTTATTCCACATAAACTGAACTTTATTTAGAGATATTGATATATTGGTTCAAGATACCAAAAGTGTGATTTGCTTTTGAAAGCTTTAATGAAAGTGAGTACAGAACCACGGTTAGGTTGCTACAATAATACAGATTGCAAATAACATACTTTAGCAAGATTTTTCTATGCACTTGTTGTTGTAGTCAGTGGGTATGATGGT
This sequence comes from Trichechus manatus latirostris, assembly GCF_000243295.1. Taxonomy (NCBI): domain Eukaryota; kingdom Metazoa; phylum Chordata; class Mammalia; order Sirenia; family Trichechidae; genus Trichechus; species Trichechus manatus. The sequence goes on from NW_004444179.1 coordinate 1,179,112, forward strand.
AGCTTATGTATTTTAATCTAAATGTAACTATGATATCACAATAACTGTTAGAGTCACCTTGTTTCAGATAATCGGTTTATATTAACATCAGTGAGGAAATCCTTTTTCAATCCTCATGAGATTTCTGTTTTCATTATTCTTTAAATAATAAAATGACAGTCTTTGCATATGCAATCTCGACTTCATCAGTGCATGCTGAGAGAGGAAAGGGAAAGGAAAGAGTACCAGAAATGGTGCCAGTGTTGTCCTGACTAGAATGTTAATGTATCATTGCCTACAAACACTACGTTGTAAGAAACAGGGAAACGGTACTGGTGTTTCAAGAGGCTGAAACACAATCTGGCATGCACAGCTGGCTGAGGGGAGAAAGTGGTAAAGCGTTATGATTAGGTGAGTTTAGACACGGATACACAAAGCCTCCTGTGGAAAGAGATGACATTTCTTCTGGAATTCAATTTTAGGTTGTCATACTCTGGGAATGAATACTAGAGATTGTTGTGGATATTTTCAGAATATCACCACAGTAATAAAGTCACATTCATGATCAATGGCTAGTATTTGTTACCAGTAGAAAACTACACATTGTTTTTTACATGTGACCAAAATATTGGACGGCACAGCTAAGAGCAGAATATTTCAATCTGTGTGAAAAAGTCTATTGAAGGTTTCACTGTATCCAAATTGTACTTATTGTTCCGCCAATGTATCTTCCCGTGGCTGTGGTCTGAATGCTTACAATCCAAAATTAGATATTTCAGAAAAAATCTTGAGTTTTTCGCTTATAAAATTATGTTTATCAAGTTAACTGGTGATGCAAATGGCTTGCACTCAACTACTAACTGAAATGTTGGTGTTGGTGGTTTGAACTCACCCAGAAGCACAGAGGAAGAAATGCCTGGTGGTCTGCTTCCATAAAGATTGCAACCAAAAAAACCCAATGGAGCACAGTTCTACTCTGCAGGAAATGGGGTCACCTTGAGTCAGAATTAATTCAGTGGCAACAAGTTTGGTATTTTGGTTTATTTTCTATGTACTTATTAATATGACTTTCCAAATATTTATTGACACTACGTTTATTCAAGTCTATTTCCTACAGTTTCGTCTCCAATTTTTCTCCCTTTGTGCTTTTCTGTCTCTTATGATTTCCTGTCTTTTTCATGTATATTATGTATATGTATATTTATACACATACATACATTAAAATCTGAATAAATAACAAGGAATTGAATTTTCAAGATACAAGCTGATTTCCCACATCTTTCTAAATGTTTAACATTCATTTTAATTTTTTAAAAAATCAGATTTACTTTTATACAATAAAATTAATCATATTTAGCCTTAGAGTTTGATGAGGTTTCACAAAGGTATGTTGTTGTTAGGTGCCAAGTCAGTTTCCACTCATAACGACCTCATGTATTTTAATCTAAAATTACACATGCACAACAAAACGAAACACTGCCCGGTCCTGCACCATCCTCACAGTCATTGCTGTTTGAGCCCATCGTTGCTGCCACTGTGTCAATCCATTTTAATGAGCGTCTTTCTCTTTTTCGCTGACCCTCTACTTTACCAAGCATAATGTCCTTCTCCAGAGACTGGTCCCTCCTGACAACATGTCCAAAGTACGTGAGACAAGTCTCACCATCCTCACTTCTAAGGAGCATTCTGGCTGTACTTCTTCCAAGACAAATTTGTTCATTCTTCTGGCAGTTCATGGTATATTCAATATTCTTCGCCAACAGCATAATATTAAAAAGAATCAATTCTTCTCTGGTCTTCCTTATTCACTGTCCAGCTTTCGCTTACATATGAGGCAATTGACAATACCATGGCTGGGGTCAAGTGCATCTTACTCCTCAAAGGTATACAATTATTTAATCACCACCAAAATTAAGGCAGGAATTTTTGCGTTACCCATCTAGTTACCTCTGCCCCATTGTATTCTCCCTTTACACAACACCCAGGCCCTGGCAACCCCTGATTTTATTACTCTCTTAATAATAATAGTTTCTTTCTTCCCCCTTTTCAAAATATCATAGAAATTGTGTCACAGATTATGTACTTTGGTGTCTTCCTTTTTTCAGTTAGCATGATGATTTTAAGATTTAGACATGTTGTTTGATATGTCAGTGTTTCATCCACTTTCTTATTCCGTATTAATCTGACTCATAGAGACCCTATAGGACAAAGTAGAACTATCCCATAAGTTGTCCTGGGCTGTAATCTTTACGCAAGCAGATCGCCAGGTCTTTTCTCACACAAGCCACTGGCGAGTTCTAATGGCGGATCTTTAGGTTAGCAGACAAGCACTTAACCATTGTGCCACCAAGGCTCCTTAACCAAAAACTAAACGCAATGCTGTGGAGTTGATTCTGACTCACAGCAACCCTATAGGGCAGAGTAGGACTGCCCCACAGGATTTCCAAGGAGCAGCTGGTAGATTTGAACTGCCAACCTTTTGGTTAGCAGCCTAACGCTTAACCACTTAGACTCCTCTAATCCTCCCTTTCTTGCAGTTCCTGATGACAAGCAAATGATGGTCATTCACTGAGTGATTTTCGGCCTAATTGGGAAGGGAAAACTACCAGGATTAGATTAAGCATGGATGAGTTACAAAACTAAGACATCTTAATAAATAAGATTATACAGTTATGGTGGTAGTATATAACCCTGATTTCCCCACTGAAACAATTAATAGAATGTATTGGAAATTTCTATAATTCACTTTTATTCCTAATAGTAAGATTCACCAAACTTCCTAAATAACACTCAGCATTGTCCTTTTCACAAACCAGAATCACCTCACTGTCAGAAGACTTGCAGTTCTAATTTCTTTCTTTTTATAAAAAGTAGTTCAGAAAGGTGAACAAAATAAAGTGTCCTTTGCCTGACTGGTGATGCTTGTCTTAACAGAAATTGTTCCTCATAGTTAGCCATCCCGTTTCATTACAAACGGGAGAGGATGCATCGCTAGGCACCATAGCCACAGATGGTGACAGGCAGCTGGTAAATTAATGAGAATAAGCACAGCTCTAGGGAGAAGAGGAAAGACTTCTGACTTTGCCATGTACCTGGTTGATGTTTATTTTTGAATCCAACTCTTTGTCAAACTGTTAGAGGACAAAATTCATTCAGTCTTATATGAAATGTCTTTTTAACAGAATACTCATTTCACAGAAAAGGGAATCAATTTAAGTGTTATCTCCTTGCTCTTATCTAGATCATTCTACAAACGGCTTTGAAACTCATTTATGTTCTTAAAGCCCCTAGGCATCTTCTGTGGCAACCACTGACGAATTTTCAAATCAGAGGAAAATAAGAGGTAGAGTTCACACATGTATTTTCCTTGATATTCTCACAAAGTGGTGAGCAGAAGGAAGATGAGTATAGAGGAGAAAACCGATTAGGAACAGGTAAATAAATGTCAGAAAAAGTACGCATAAACAGGCTAAAGGCAACCTATGGGCAAAGCTGGTAATTATACTTTTGATTTTTAAGGGCATTTTTATGTATAAAATATATTTAATATACTTCACATCATATTGCTTTGATAATTTATTATTGATGAAGCTGTGGGTATGTTTTTGTTTTACAAGAAAGCATTAATTGTATGCTATTTTTCTTCCAAATTATAAATACACAAATAATTGATAGGAAATATATTTTCACAGATCAATATATTTTTTTCTTTTTCTTAAAGTACTCAATGCCAAATTTTATAATGTCCATAGCAAAATTGGAAACCAAAAATGCAGTTTTCCTTTTCCCCTATAACGCAGGCAAGGAAGGTTTTTGGCTTATTCTTTCCTCTACTTTCAAGTTCTAAAGGGACATTTAGAGAAGAAGAAGGAAAAAAAGACCAAAAAAACTCTTGATTACTACTGAGCTTGATTCCCACCTGTATTACATGCACCACTGAAAAGCAGTAAGTAATTCAGAAGGAGAAAAACACATTTTTGGCACAGTACCAAGGTTATTTGGAAATATTTACCTTATACCGACCTATCATAATGTACTTTGAAAGGAGATGCTTTATGTCTTAAAGCAGAAGTGTGAAACAATATTGGTGAAATGAAATAAAGCTTTGGATGGTCATCCTTCTCTTTTGTACTCAAAGAGCTCCTGAAAAGTATTACAACGGTTATTGCAGTTCAGTCACCATTCTAGCTATTCCACTTAATGTTAAATGAGAGCTAAACTTCACTTTCTTTCCCTCAGCCTCTTGTAATTTTTATCAGTAATCTGAGTGCTGCTTTACACACAGGAAAAGGTAAAAGACTTAGTCATAATGGAAGAAAGAATGTAGTTAATATTTTCAGCATTTTTACAGGTAGCACACCCCTGAAATTGACATTAAAATTCTATGTTAAAAATCTTTCTAAAAGTCTTTCAGAATATATTCAGTGAAGAGTATTTATACAAAAAAAAGTCTTTTAGTGGAAAATACTAAAAGTATCTGTATTCGGCACAATAAAACACTTGGTCTCTCCCCCACTGCCGCTGGCTCCTTGCTATTCCCCTGGCTACACAGTGCACTGTTGATGGTTTTCTTCTAAGAATTATTTTGAGACACTGTAAAGCGTATAATTTAGAGTAAATTTAGACCTTAGGACCAAAGAGAACTTTAACTATGGGGACAGATTTTTCTGTTTACTTATTTAAATGAACATGGAATTAATAAAATTTATCAACAAAAATATTTAAAATATTAAAATTATTCTAAAATACCGAAAGTGAAGGTAAACACTCAGATCTATAGAATACATTCATGTTGACTTCAGGGGATGGGGATTAATCTGAAAATCGTGAGGAAATTTTAAAAAGTGAAATGAATATTTGTTTATATCCAGGAAAATTGTATTTTTAAAATCTAGTAAAAATGATATTTAACACAGATCATGTAATACAGAAAACTAATGCATCATTGTGTATATATATAACAGGAATTACATCTGATTAAGCATACATAAAGGAGCCCTGTTGGCATAGGGGTTAAGCACTCAGCAGTTAACAGAAAGGTTGGTGGTTTTATATATATATATATAATATATGGAGTTCTGGTGGCACAGTGGTTAAGAGCTCCACTGCTAACCAATAGATCAGCAGTTCGAATCCACCAGCTGCTCCTTGGAAACCTTAAGGGGCAATTCTACTCTGTCCTATAGGGTTGCTAAGAGTCAGAATTGACTCAACGCCAAAGGGCTTGTTTTTTTGGTTTATATATATAAATTTTTCATAAATATATGTAATTTTAAATTTTATACAGAAATATAGAGAAAGAGACACACACATGCATTCTGAGTTTATAGAAAAATTAAGTGATACAGACAGAGGTTTCATATGTGTCATACTAACAAAGAAATTACTGGAAACTAAGTCCCCCTGCTTCTTCTGGAGAAGAAGGCTATAATTTGAATTAAATACCCACACTTCTCTAAGTAACCTTTCCAAATAGTACGTCAAGGCCTCATTGTTGTTTTTCCCTGTGACCGCCAGTATCTGAACTCCAAGGCTGCACACACAGTGTAAACTGAGATCCCATCTATGATGTTGTACCTTCACTCAGCCGTCTAGCATTCCACCCTCTCCAACTTCCCAGACCTTTCTACTACGTCCTCTGGAACGTATGGTCTGCTATCAGCAAATCACTCTTATAGTTTACTTGGATGGCTTACTTTCCTTTTTTTTTTCCTTTAACTGAAACCTGGTTCTCCTCAGATTTCATGACTTCTTTTGTTGCCTTTACAAGAAGAGAATTTTGTCTGGTTTTGTTTTTCATCCATATGTAGCCTACATATCATAAACTTGCAGTTGGGATAGATATTGTCCTTCTTGCTCATTTTTGTTGCTTCTAAACTATGTATCACTCTTCTTCAAATGTGTCCTATTGGCACAGTGGTTAAGAGCTACAGCTGCTAACCAAAACGTTGGCAGTTCAAATCTACTAGCCACTCCTTGGAAACCCTATGGGGCAGTTCTACTCTGTCCTTAAGGGTTGTCATGAGTCAAAATCAAGTTGACAGTAACAGGTTTTGCTTTTTCTTCTTCAGAAACTCTTTGTGCAGTCAACTAGGGATTTTAATGTCAATCCCTCCCATTCAGAGGTTTTCAGAACAAAGTTCAATATATTTCTCCCAACACTACTCCTATTCGTTATTAGTGACAAATTGAAACCCAAGCAATCAGATCTATCTGCACCCTTGCCTCTCAGTTATTTGACCTCTTCATTTTAATAATCTTTTCCTTCATCCTACTTTACCTCTTAACATCCATAATCATATCCTCAAACATCACATAAATCTATAATTTCAACACTCCTATTATTTTAATTTCAAGCATCCTACTCCCCCATCGCATATTTGTTTCTGTTGTTCCAGCTTACTCACCTTTTCTAGAAAGACCATTTTAATGAACATTTTATATAGAGTACTCCATTGACTCAAACAATTTTCTTTAACCATCCCCAGATCTTTGTAGATTTAACAATTCCTCCTTCCCCAACTACCTTACTTATGATATTGCCTTTCCCATATTTATTCTCACTATTGAATACAGTTACCCTTTGCTATTTTATTTACATTATTTACTAATTGAAAATACGTCACATATTTATTTGCTTCTTCAATGCCAGCCACTGTTATCAGAATGCAAGTTCTCTGGACACAGGAAAATTTCTCCTCTTCCTCATTCCATAACGAGGGTTTGGCAAATAGTAGGCAATAAGTAAATATTTGTTTAATAGTTAATGAACTAATTGTAGCTTCCATTATCTTGTATATATTGAATAACTGACAGTGGACTACATTTATATTTTAGTTATACTTTGGGTCAAACTACAGCTACTGTTTCAACTGCGGGTTACTTCATTACAAACACATAGTTATTTTGGAAAAATAAAGAAAAAACTATACAATTCACTGTGTTCTTAATATTTTGTAAGAATTATTTTGTTAATTATTAGTTATCAATAATAATACTTATGTAGCTTTAGTATGTTAGAAACAGTAAAGCTAATATTGATAATAAATGTTATTTTTATATTGTGACATATTCTATTTAACATGTACAAAGAAAAAACATGTGCTTTGAAAAGTTAAACAAAAATTAAGTTTGTCAGGTGAAGTAAAAGATTAATACATGGAGTGTAGCATCTGTTCTCATGATGTTCCTGCTTATCATGCAGTATACATTTATACATTTTGCTGTACAGGTTATATATGCAAAACCATATAGGGTGAACTTAATAGGTGATTCAAATGATTTTTCAAGGGATTTATTTTTTTACTGTGAGTAAATTTCACTTAATGCACTAGATTTTCTGTAACATCTAACTTATATATAAGATACAATTCTATTTTTTCAGCAACTGCAACAATTATACAGCTACGGATTTGACAAAGTTTAGAGAAAGACTGCTGTATGTATATATATGTGTGTGTATATATATATGTATATATATATATGTATATGTGTATATATGTATATAAAAAACAAACCAAACAAAAACTTTCCTCAAAACACATTTTGCTTCTTTTAGATGAAAATAAAGACATGCACAAAGAATTTGGAAAATATACTGCTGTAGAAATGCAAGATATTATTAAATAGTAAATTTGCTTTATTTGTCTATTAGTATTGTACCTAAATAAAATTGATTTAGCCATTCTTTATACAGAGAGTACTTATTTAATTTTAAATCTCTCTTCCATTTTACAATAGGCAGTGGATATGTTTAAATAGATTATACCATCCATTGGGAGCCCTGGTGTCACAGTGTTTAAGAGCTTGGCTGCTAACCAAAAGGTTGGCATTTGGAATCCACCTGTTGCTCCTTGGAAACTCTATGGGCAGTTCTATCCTGTCCTATAGGGTCACTGTGAGTCGGAATTGACTCGATGGCAACAGGTTTAGTTTTTTTGTTTGTTTTAACCATTCATAGAAACGTTATTCATAGTCTCTACCCTGGTGGCACAATGGTTAAGTGCTGGGCTGCTAACTGAAAGGTCAGCGGTTCAAACCCACCAGCTGCTGCACAGGAGAAAAGACTTGACAATCTGCTCCCATGAAAATTAAGCCTAAAAAACCCTGGGGGGGCAGCTCTACTCTGTCATACAGGGTTGCTATGAGTCAGAAGTGACCGCATGGCACCCAACAACAACAACCTTCTCACCACACTGTTTGGGCCCCTTTCCTTATTTACTTATCATCACGTTCTTTGTCCTGTGCCCAGTTCTACCCTTTTTTCCTGGCGCCAGAAGAAGAACTCAAATTCCTCTGCTTTTATATTAAGAACAACTTAATTATCTCTTCCTTTATTCTGCCGTTCCGGTGCATATTCTGTCCCACGCTACGTACCGTGAACAAATATTTACTTTAGTTAGTTAACGTAGTCAAGGGTGAAAATTAAATTTCTAAGTGAATTATGCCAATCTCCTACACCTGTTCTATAAAACCTCGTCTGTTATTCTACAACTCCAGTCATAAGTTGCAGCGATAAATAGTAGAGGTAGAAAAAAGTAATAGTAAGAATTATAATAAAACTCATTTAAACTTCCTGAGTTGCTGGATCTGTTCTTGTAAGTTATTTTTATTAACTCACCTAATCTTCACAAATACTATTGGTTAAAATAGAATTCCAATTCTACTTAAGTAATATTAAGTCACAAAGTCTAGCTCTGTACCTCTTCTCTTATTGCCTATGCTATTCTGCCCCTTTCCGTGTGGTATATAGTGGTCTTGTTTTAATGGCACATTGGCAGTGAGAGTTAGAGGATGGTTCAGTATGACTGGTGTCTATAACGGAGAATGGAAATGAGAGAACAGTAAAGTTGGAGAAATAAGACACAGAATGCAAGTGGGGAATTCAGTAAACACTGTGAACATATGAAATTATGCACGTTTAAAGTTTGTCTTTTAATATTTGATTTAAATATTTTAACCATTTTGTAAAATATTTGGAAAAATAACTATACCTTTTATTATTCATATAATATCAGCTTTTCTAAAATCACAGAACATAGTATTCTATTAAATAATGTACATTTAATAGAATAACACTGATCAATAAATAATGTCCCTTAGCAGGTTATTTTACAGGTGTTGGAATATGAAAAAATACTGTATCAGATATGGGTTAGTTTCCTCTGTGAGTGTCTTCTTTTCAATCAGGAGCCCAAAACATAAATGTCTACACTGGTACTTTCTTTCCCTGCCATACTCACTCCTTATCTATAGACATCACACACACACACACACACACACACACACACACAAACACACTCACACACAGATGAAACACAAAGTGTAGTTTACTAGAGTCTATTCACCTTTAGGAAACACTTATGGGTTAGTGGTTAAGAGCTACATCTGCTAGCCAAAAAGGTTGTAGTTCGAATGCACCAGGTGCTCCTTGGAAACTCTATGGGGCAGTTCTACTCTGTCCTATAAGGTCACTAGGAGTTGGAATCGACTTGACGGCAATGGGTTTGGTTTTTTGGTTTATTCACCTCTATCTCCATCTTAAACAATTCCAGTGACACTAATGTTTTCAGATACTTCAATTCACGAATCATGTAAAACTTGTTTTTGTAGTATATGAAATGTCTTCATGGCAGTAGCACCTAATTCTGATGGCTGTCTCTTCATAAATCTATGAAGCCCTTGTCACACTGTATTATAATAGAGGCATTAGACTGTGTGGATCATAACAAATTATGGATAAAATTACAAAGAATGGGAATTTAGAACATTTAATCATGCCCACGCTAACACTGTACATGGGTCAAGAGGCAGTCGTTCAAACAGATTATGGGGATACTGCATGGTTCAAAACTGTAAAAGGTTTGTGGCAGTTTTGTATCATTTTACCTTCCTTATTCAATTCTTGTGATGAACAAATAACTCAAGAAGCTGGACTAGATGAAGAAGAACATGGCATCAGGGTTGGAGGAAGACTCAGTAACAACCTGCAATATGACACAAACTTCCTTGCCAAAAATGGTGACAACTTGAAGCACTTACTGATGAAGGTCAAAGACTACAAACGTCAGTATGCATTATATCTGAACATGAAGAAAAGGAAAATCCTCACAACTGGACCAATAAACATGATAAATGAAGAAAAAATTGAAATTGTGAGTGGTTTCATTGTACTTGGATCAACAATCAACGCCCAGGGAAGGAGCAATCAGGATATCAAACGACGTATTGCATTTAGCATATCTGCTGCATAAAATTTCTTTAAAGTGTTAAAAAACAAAGATATCTCTTTGCTGACTAAGGTGCGCCTGATCCAAGCCATGGTCTTTTTAATCACCTCATATGCATGCAAAAGCTGGACAATGAAAACAAAAGACAAAAGATTTGATGATGTTGGCAAAAAATATTGAATACACCCTAGACTGCCAGAAAAAAATGAACAAATTAGTCCTAGAAGAAATATAATCAGAATGTTCCTTAGAAGGGAGAATAGTGAGACCTTGGCTCGTTTACTTTGGACATGTCATCGTGAAAGACTAATCGGTATAAAAGTATATCATGGTTGGCAAAATAGAGGATCACTGAAAATAGGACAAACCCTCAGTGAGGTGAATTGACAAAATAGCCACAACAATGGACTAGAACATACCCATGATGATGAAGATGATGCAGGAATGGATGACATTTCATTCTGGTATATATAAGGTCCCTGTAAGTTGGTGTAGAATTGATGGCACTTAACGAAACAATTTACATGTTAATCATCAGTAGCTGATTGATTAAAAAAAAGGAATGTGAAAAATTCACAAATAAATAATGTTATCCGTGGAATGAGAACAGTACATTTTACTTTCTTCTGTAATTTATCAGCTCATCTAATTTTAACTTTATGCAATTTCCCAAATTAAGAACCAACCTTCCTAGTGATAGCCAATATAACACATTCCAGTGATTGTCCTGGAAAATTTTACTTGCATATGCTCTCAGTTTAGAGCTCACACATGAAATATACCCATCCCCAAGAAGTCTGGTCTATGGATCTCTCCAGAGAAAGACTTCCATATTGAAATGTCGAGAAATGCTCATAGAGACCTTCCCAGAGTGACTTACGTTTATTGTTTATAGTCACTACTCAACACTCGATGTCCTAACATTATTCAACCAGGGTTACATACCAGGTGAGCCTAAGACACACAAATATTCTCAACACGCTCTTCTCCCATTTAGTTTAACTTAGTATATAGTACCGTACTGACAAAAAAAAGATACCACTTGTTTTAATATGTATTAAACAATATATTTTTTGTTCAATAAGCATAAGTCAAATGTTTGGTGATTGACTGTGATATTTTTGCTCCCATATGCATGCAAAACGTTACATTTAAACTCAATGCCTGCTTCATAGCTTGTGAAGTAAAAATTGCTATGAACTTCAATTCTCTAGTTCAGTATCTACCGGTTTTGTTTATTTGCTTTGAGATTAAGGACAACCCGAGAAAGCATAATGTTTCTTGGGAGCATTCAGACTAGGGTATTATCATTTTAAAATATGTAAATAAAGTAACTTGTGTTAGTTTTCAAATGCTCATAAAGTATTCTACACAAGGGTGCACATTTGAGACTTTTTAAAGTCACAAAGGATCAAAAATCAAAATTTGTTTTCATTATCAATTCTCAAAAGAAATGAATTAGTCATAAATGCAGTTAATATTAAAAATTATCCTATCCTCACAGAAATTCAAATAATAGCATATAGGTGAAATCCTACCTCTCAATTTTCCTGCTATATATTTAAAATGTCTGTAAATTAAAATTATTATCTATGTAATGTTTTAATCAATATTGCTGCATGGTATTTTATTTAAAATAATAATTATTGAGGAAAAATGAGTTACTGTTAATGTACACAATATACAGTTTAAATTCTATTAATTCTGAGAGTACCTCTTATAAAATGAAAAATAATTTGTAGATATGTGAAGAGACTTTAAAACTTAAGGATTTAAAATGTAAAAGAGAAATGATACAAACATCACAACATTAATTTTATGTCAATAAATTAAAAGACATAAATATAGTAAAATATTTATCTTGAGTGAGTTATTTAACATTCAAAAATAAGACTGTCTTTTATTGAAAAGCTATTGATTATAACCCAAAAAGCCATTGTTGTCGAGCTGATTTTGACTCACAGCGACCCTATAGAACTGAGTAGAACTGTGCCATAAGATTTCCAAGGAGCCGCTGGTGAATTTGAACTGCTGATCTTTTGATTAGCAGCCAAACACTTAATCACTACACCACCAGATTATAGATCTTTATAATTCAGCAATATGATTTATTTAGTATGCATATTTCCACAATTCAGAGTGCTTCTAAAACTTACTTTTTCTTTGCTTTGTCTTTTAGAATTATAAGGAATATATATGAAAAGCAACCCAGTGCTAATGTAACAACAAGGTTACAAATCTAAACACGTATGTCAGAACTGAAAAGTTACAGTTCTCATGGTAACACTATATTATCAGCGTTATACAACCCGTACAATAAAATACGTATTTAGAAACCTAACTGGTAATTTAAAATACCACCTGTTGTATTTATTAAATGAGGATAAGTTAATGTCCTCAGGAGAACTTTAACTTACCTAGCTTTGTACTAGTATATTTTCAACTGTTAGCACATTACTAATAGAAGGTTCCAATCCACAGCTATATTTACCCTATATTTGAATTATTTTGCCCTTTCTCTCTGTGAATGTATTCCCTATCTAACCGAGCACAAAGCACTGGAAAAGTGTTGAGATGATAGGTTTTATTAGCCTCAACATTTTTTCTAGGATAATGCTCGACTATTACCATATTTTATGATAATATGATAACTCTATATCTGATAGAAAAACAAATTAGATGTGAAGCTATGCCATTAGAGTGTCCAGATGCAAAGATTCCATTCTTGAATTCTAAGTAAAATATTTATAAACTTATTTAAATAATAATGAGATGGAATTTACACAGTGCCATCACTTAAAAATTATGCCACATATGTAATACTAGAGGGACTACTCAGCAGAAGAGACACAGATGTCCAGCTGAGAACCGGATGCCACATTCCACTGCTCCAACCTAGTTATTCAACTGCAAAAACACATTCAAACAGACCCATCTACCTTCTGCTTTATAACAATGTTTCTCACAAAAACTCTTTTTAGATACAACATTACACACAAATGCACATATAAAGGTATACATACATTACATTTGTATGTTAAGTACTTAGGTGATTTTAAAAATCTGATCATATTATAATTAATTTATGATGCCACTTATAACATGCAGGCAATATATCCACAAACTCCCACATAAATCTGCAAATATAAACTATGGTAAATTTATAGGGAAATATGTATCTTTTAACTGCTTTGAATTAGAAAATTTTTTTTTATTTTCAGGTTCTAAAAATATTTCGAGTTCCTAATGAGATGGAAGAAGTTGTAGACAGTAAAAGTTACACTTTATTTTTCAATGAAATCAGGATACAAATTCTCAGCTATTTTATTTTCTATCCAACTCTACTTGAATCTTATAACTATATCTACAATTTTATGGCCTTTTTTTCTTCTCCACATTAATCAACAGTATGTGTTTACTTTCTGATACAGTACATAACCATATGATTAAAGAAAAACTAAGTAAGATACTCTCTTGTATATGTTTCAGCTCTATTTACTGGAAATGCTTAAATATGCAAGAACATTTATTACATACTTTTGCTCTCTTTGCACATTATTCATAATCCCAAATAAGGGCAGAAACACAAAAGAATGAATCCAATCCTGAGCTTACACTTTATTTAGAAATTAAATTGTTGAGTTTACTATTACAAGTTTTTTGCTTCAGCAAAAATCAACCTGGGTCTCTATTAATTAAAAAAAAAAAGTCAGAAAAAGTAAATACTACTGTATCTGTGAAGACTTAGTATAGATGTAGTAGCTTGTAAATTTTAAAAAGCTACTTAATGTCTTATTTAAAATAATGTCTATCATTAGCGATGTAATTGCTGGGTTTTCAATAAATGCGATTGTATGAAAGTAAGTGACATAAAGATAATCAAGTATTTTTATCACACTTGGTATACAACCATATGAACTGATTGATATGATAAGCCTCCCTTGAAAATGCTCTTCAAAACCCTTGTAAATATATTTAAACATAATCTTTGTATATCACTGAACTTCTTAGAAAATGAAGCATTGATGGCACCATCCATCACAAACCTTAGTGTACAAGAAGCTTCAATGGCAACTATATCTAAACTCATTTTAGATGGTGTGTTAGTTACTTCATGCTGCTTAAAAAAAAAATTACCACAAACTTAGTGGTTTAAAACAATACAGGTTTATGATCTTACAGTTGAGAATATCAAAAGCCTAAAATGAGTTACCAGGACTGCATTCCTTATGAAGGGTCAAGGGGACAATCTTTTCATTGCCTAGCTTTTGGCGGCTACTCTGCATTTCATGGCTGATTGCCCCTTCCTCCTTCTTCAAAGTCAGACACGTAAAATCTTCACAGTATCTCTTTCTCTCAGATCTTTCCCTCAGATCTTCACATCTCCTGCTCTCCCTCTGCTTCTGTGCTCACATCACCTTTTTTGACTCTGACTCAGCTGGCCCTCTCTAGTCCACCTCAGTGGAATCCTTGTGGTAACATTGGGCCCACCTGGATAACCCAGGATAATCTTCCCATCTCAAGGCCCTTAACTTAATCACATCTGCAAAGCCCCCTTAGCCATGTGAAGTAACATATTTACATATTCTGGAAATTAGGATGCGCACAACTTCAGAGAGTCATTATTCAGTCCATCACAGTCGGAAATGTTAAAGAACAAAAACTGACAGAGCAGGGAAAGATGAGTTAATGTTGAATGTCTATTTGATAGTAATCTTCATCTTGGTCACAATCTTATTCTACATTATAAAGTCTGAGTTACAGAATTATGAATTAGATACCTTGTGTCGCAGCGGCGACGGTAATCGGGACGGCGAAGACAGTAACCAACTGCACAACTCTTACAGAGAAGTGGGGCCAGGAGGGTCACTCTGAGGAGTCGACCCTCACTTCAGTCCCAGGAGTTTATTTTATAGTCAATACAGCAAGCGATAAAGCAGATAAAGCAATTAACACAACAAATGGGCTTTGGGAGTGGGCAAGGGAGAAGGAATTCAGGTAAACAAGTTTATCAGTAAAGGGACAATAGGTTTGGGAAAACACATCCGGACAAGTCTCGACATGTTGGAGACAAGTCTCAACATGCTGTGCAGCATAGAGGCCTGTGGGGGCTGCAGTTGTCAATAGTGCAGCCATGTTTAAATGGCATATATCCCCACACCGTGAAGAATTCCATCAATTTAGGCAAACGTTATGTAGTTAAGTAAGTTTAGGAGGATTAACTGACAAAGCCATGAATTAATATTTATAATATATTTAAAGCACAAAGTGTTTTTCTTTTTAGAATTTTGTAATTTAAATGTTTCCTAATACTACTAAATGATGATTTTCAAAACAAAAAGGGTAAAATAATAAATCTCATATGGATATAAAACCAACATGTGTTAAAGATTTGAGTCAACTCATAAGGGAGCCAGGGAGATGCTGCATACAATTTTAAGAAGAAATCAAGGAACCAAGCTTACACAGAACGAAGAAAAGTTCTAATAAATTACAAATGAGCATGGAAATGGTTTTGTACACAGAGTGGTAAGGCAGTCAATTGAACCTCCGTCAGAAAAAATATACTTGTATAAACAAGAATTATTTGCATTGCTATCATTTATCTACAATTTACAGAACTGTAAAATAACTGAAAGCCAATAAAAGGTGAGAATCAAATAATCTAGGCAGGGGTACTCTGAATAATATATAGGTTTCTTCTGGAGACATCCAGCAACTCTTTATTACTTATTCCAAATTTCCTTGTAAAGCTAAGTCTATGTTTCTCTCCTTTCATATTTTCGTGCATAGTACTTCATTGTAGCAGAGTGCCCACTTTGTTCTTTACTCCTATTATCATCAGTATTGATGCAAAACCATTACCAATTTTAGGAAAACAACTCTATACTTATACAGAATCAGTAATCTCAGACTCCTTGTGTGGGAAAGAAAACTCACATTATAGAATATCTAGGAAGTTTAACAATTGTTTGTATTTTCTTTTCTTTCTTGGCTGTAAAAAATAGTGTGAAAGTCATTCTTCAGAGAAGCAAAATTTCTGATGAAGAAACATTCTAATGCATTATACTTTTCCCAAGAGCTCCAAAAGAACATGTCTCTGGGTCTCTTTGGAGAGGGAATGAAGAATGATAATGTGTCTGTATTTTTCATTACTAGTAACAGAAGCCTGAAGACAGAGCCTGACATGTTAGAGTTGCTCACTAAATACTTTTTTTTTTTAAATATTTTATTGTACTTAAGGTGAAGGCTTACAGAACAAATAGTTTCTCATGAAACAGTAGTACACATGTTGTTTTATGACATTGGTTAACACCCCACAACATATTAACCCTCTAAATTCTCAACCTTTTTTTTTGTTTTTGGTGAAAATACGCATAGTCAAAGATACACCATTTCAAAAATTTCTACAT
>NW_004444179.1:1201252-1212482 GCF_000243295.1 Trichechus manatus latirostris
CGAGTATTAGTGATTTGAATTCCCTATCAGGTACTTCTAGTGCATTTTCTTCCACAGGAGAGTCATCTGGTGTTTTAATTTGGACGCCTACTGGAACCATCCTGTCCTGTTTTTGTAAATGTTTTGATATTGTTTGCTGTTTTCGGGGTATTCAGTAGATATTTCTCTCTTTTATTGATTGTAGATTTGTTTGTTTCGTCCCGACTCTTTTGTCTCCCACTGGACACTCCGTGAGGCTGCTTTTTCGTACCCCTGTTTGCTGGTCTCTGAAAGGAATCCAAGATGGTGGATCCACGCTGCCTTAGCTGGTACGGGACCTCTGCATGAATCTCTCCTCACTCTCCTTTCTCTTTCAGTATTCTCCCTCCCTTTGGTGCTTGGCTGAGTTCTTTATCTCTTCATTTGATGTTCTAGGGTTTCAGGATTGTTGCATTCTCTGTTTGGCTTAGTTTTTCAGATCTTTGCTGTGGAGGGACGGTGTGGTGCTTCTGCCTAGAGTGCCATCTTGCCGGAACCTCTCTAAATACTTTTTAATGGAAGAAATTTCTGGACAATGGAATTATATTTTTAGACATCAATATCAATTTCACTCCAGATTTTTCAAACGTAATCCTTTATCTTTTGAGAGGAATAGTAACAATCTGCTATAACCTGTAGTTTGGGTCAAGTGATTTATTAGTTTTATATTGGTCTGTAACAAATAAGCTCAAATATGGCAGCTTAAACCAACAGCTATTTATTAGTTCTCTAGGTCAGAAATTTGGAAATAGGTGGATTTTCTGCTCCTATTCTCTCACAGCTGAAATTGAGGTGTTGGTCTACCTCATTCTCCTCTTGGAGCTCGGGTTCCTCCTCCAAGCTTATTTAGATTGTGAGTAAAATTCAGTTTCTTGCTGGCTATCAGTCAGGGGTCACTCTCATGTCCTAGCAGCCATTGTCAGGTGTGATGGTTGAGATTATGTGTCAACTTGGATGGGCCATGATTCTCCATGTTTTAATGTAATCACTGCCATGATTATATATACTATGAGTAGCCAATCAGATGAAAGGGAGTCTCCTTGGGGGTGTGGCCCGCATCTGTATATAATCAGACGTTCTGGCTTTTTGCTCTCTCTGGATCCTGCGCCTGCTTCCTGTCGCCTCATCTTCTGTTCTTGGGACTTGAGCTGTCAGCTTATCTGCCGAACCTGGGATTCTTTGATCTGCACAGCCTGTGAGTGGGAGCCCTGCTCTCTGACCTTCCAATCTTGGGCTTGCCAGCTTCTGCAGCTGTGTGACTTGGGAGAGGCCTCTACCCTGATCCATGGACTTGGGACGTTCTAGCCTCTACAATCACATGAGCTGTTTTCTTGATATAATCTCTCTATACATATATATTTATACACTTTACTGGTTTTACTTCTCTAGAGAACCCAGCCTAAGACATCAGGTATTTGCTAAGTGGAGCCCTCCATCGTCAAGCCAGCAATAGACAATTTTCGGTGTGTCAAGTACCCCTTGTACTTCCTATCTCTTTCGCCAGGAAGAACCCAGGTCAGTTTAAAGGCTCAAATGATTTAGATCAAGGGAACACTGAGGCTAAGCTCCCTTTGTTAAAGTCAACTGTGGCATATAACCTATGATAGGAGTGACTATTCCATCATATTCATAGTTTGTGCCCACACTAAAGGAGACACAATTATACAGGATGTACCAGGGGATGGGAATTTTGGGGGACACCTTAGAATCCTGCCTACCACAAGTGGCTTAATATATTTAAAATACAAAAAAAGAAAAAAAATTCTGACTCATAGCAATCTTATAGAACAGAGTAAAACTGCCCATAGAGTTTCCAAAGAGCAGCTGGTGGATTTGAATGGCTGACCTTTTTGTTAGCAGCCAAGCTCTTAACCACTGAGCAGCCAGGGGTCCTAAAACATACGTGAAAAATTTTGCCAGGCACTACATCTATTAAGGAGCTTTGTTGGTGTAATGATTAACAGAGCTTGGCTGTCAACCAAGAGGTTAGCCGTTCGAATCCACTATCTTCTCTGATGAAGAAAGAATTATTTCTGACATTCTGACATTCGAAGAAAAACATCCAGTATTAAACATAAAAATATGTCTTGCTGTTGAGTTGATTCCAACTATAGTGACCCTATAGGACAGACAGAACTGTTCCAGAGGCTTTCCAAGGAGCAGCTGGTGGATTCGAACTGCCAATCTTTTGTTCAGCAGGTAAGCATTTAACCACTGTGCCACTAGGGTTCCAGTATTAGATATAGTGATCAGAAAATATAACGTCTTAATTTTGTTTCCAACCTCAGTTATTATCTCAACTTGAGTGTATTGAAATATTGTTTGACTGAATTTTCTTCATCATTCAAAGTACCTTATCACTTAATCCTTTCCTGACTCGTGGAACATATGGTATCTCACCCACTTTTTATGCCTCTGGAGTTCTTTGAGTGTAACTTTCCTGCTGAAAGTATTTGCTTCCCTCCAGTGAAGACTTGTGTAATGTTAAAAGGCAAAAGAAACATTAACTGAAGCAAAATAACTGGGTATTAGCCAAAACCAGAGGTGCCCCATGCATTCAAATGGAAGGCACCCCTCAATAAAGCCTGCTATCCAAGACTGAGGGCCAGACAGACTCCCACAAATCATATATTTTCACATAGTATTTCTCAAAATAGATATTACAACCAAAAATTTAAACACGCTTAATGACAGCATGCACAAAAAATTCAAAACAGAAAATAATTGGGCCTTGAAAGGGTTAAAAGAGTTTCATAACTATACTATCATTTTAAAGTGCTTTTTTCTCATTCAAGAATATCCATTTAGGACTGAATTACTGGGCTGAGGGCTGTGAGGACCATGGTCTCGGGGAACATCTATCTCAATGGGCATAACATAGTTTATAAAGAAAATGTTCTACATTCTACTTTGGTGAGTAGTGTCTGGGGTCTTAAAAGCCTGTGAGCAGCCATCTAAGATACTCCACTGGTCTCATCCCTTCGGGAGCAAGGGAGAATGAAGAAAACTAAAGATGCAAGGGAAAGATTAGTCCAGAGGACTAATGGACCTCAACTACCACAGCCTCCACCAGACTGGGTCCAGTCCAACTAGATGGTGCTCGACTACCACCAGTGACTGTTCTGACAAGGATCACAACTGAGGGTCTTGGACAGAGCTGGAGAAAAATGTAGAACAAAATTCTAACTCACAAAAAAGACCAGACTTACTGGCCTGACAGAGACTGGAGAAACCTTGAGAGTATGGCTGCTGGACACTGTTTTAGCTCAGTAATGTAATCACTCCTGAAGTTCACCCTTCAGCTAAAGATTAGACAGGCCCATAAAGCAAAATGAGACTAAAAGGACACACCAGCCCAGGGGCAAGGACTAGAAGGCAGGAGGGGACAGGAAAGCTGGTAATAGGGAACCCAAGGTCGAGAAGGGAGAGTGTTGACATGTCAGGGGTTGATAACCAATGTCATAAAACAATGTGTACTAACTGTTTAATGAGAAGCTCATTTGTTCTGTAAACCTTCATCTAAAGTACAATAATTAAAAAAAAGAAAATCCCTTTACTTATCTTTTTACCTGTCTCCTCGTGTGTAAATGAGAATAGTGAACTAAATGATCTCACAGTTAAGCAAACATACAGATCAGCAAATAATTCTTGATGCATAAACCATGAGAATCTTACTTTGCTCTTCAAATACTTGTGAATTTCTCATTGTGAAATGGTACAGTGTGCATCTTCTCTGAATATTTGGGCTGCTGAATTTCTTCACCCCACCCCCATCTATCTTCAAGGGTATAATTTTTGCTCCAATTAAAATGTAAATTTCATTGGTAACAGTGAAGAAAACCCACGCTAAAGTAATGCATCACCAATTGGCAAACTATATCAAGCAATATAATTTCCAAAACCATGATTGCAAAATTATATTATTGAAGTCTATGAAGAAGTAGAATCTAGTCTCTTTAAGATGTATGGAAATTATAATTGTAAATGTTAATTTATGCCCAAACTAATTTGAGAATTTGTAAATGAAACATAGTGCTGTTTGGGGAAAATGACAATCTAATATTATCATTTACATTTTGTTGTTAACATGGGAAATATAGAGATATCTTGACAGATCTGTTATGGTATAATGTAAGATAGGGACACTGTGAGGAAGTGGGAAGAAATTGTCTTCTATATTTTCATTAGAAAATTGTTTAAAATCATAACTAGTTTTTCCAACTGCCAGTTTTGTGTCTCTAATATATGAAAAAAGTCACATTATATTATCTTTAAATATCAGTCATCTTGTGTGATTGCAGCTTCTAAGGAGATCCTTTTCTTGGGTCATATGGGCACTTTTGGTTAACATTTTATATTTTGAAATGGCTTTATTCTGGCATTTAGCATGGTTCAAAATTTGTACAGGTGTCAAAACAATAAATTTCTGGACACTATTTTTTTTCCCTTTTCTCTTTTAAGAGACTGGATATTGTTCACATCAACAGGAGAAAGAATTACAGAGAAGCATAAAGTAGAAGCACAGTTTTTGTTCCTTATAGGTAGCTGGCAGTAGTTCTCTTAATCTACTATTGTCATAAAACGGAAATGACAATGCTTTTCCTAAAAGGAGAAAACATATTTTCTGATAGCAGATAGGCCAAAGTGGTAATATTTTTAATCACAAATCCCACTTAAACAGCATGATCCCAGACAAACGTATCAGAGTATTTTACTATGTGAGTTATTGTCTAAGCTCTCAGTATCCTACTGTAGTGAGAACAGATGGTTTGAGTTTATATCTTATGTGCTTCTCAGTTATTGATGTGGATTTCATGAGAAGATAACTGGCAGGATTTTGCACATAATTGATATAAAATGCTGTTTAGGATCTTCTTTGATTGGTCAAGTTTTTAGAACATTTGGAATAATATCTCTGGGATTGCAAAAGGAAAAGACAACTTTCAATCATCTGTATGCTAGAAGCAATGTCTATAATGTTTTATAATTTTCCTCTGTATTTCATAGAAATTAAAATACGTTTGTTATTATGAAAATTGCTTGATTCGGAATTGAGAAACCTGTGATAAAAATATATACATGGGACTTCCAGGCAACATGCCACTATAGACAGAAGCACCATGCAGTCCCTCCACAGCAAAGGTCCGAAAAACTAAGCCGAACAGAGAAAACAGCAATCCTGAAACCCTAAGAATCAAATGAAGAGATAAAGAACTCAGCCAAGCACCAAATGGGTTAAGAAACTGACAGGGAACAGAGAGGAGAGACACATGCAGAGGTCCCCTATCAGCTAACACAGCACGGACCCACCATCTTATACTCTTATCAGACATCAGTGAACAGGGGGTACAAGAAAGAAGATTCACGGCGCTTCCAGCAGGAGACAGAACAACTGGTAACCAGAGATATATGCTTTCCCACCCCCCACCCTTCTTCACCTGTACTCGGCCTCCTCTGCTTCCTGTGGCCGTGGTCTCTTAGCCAGAAAGCACTGGCTTCACCCCGGTGTTGCTTGGATTCCACCTACCTGCACTGGTTGGCTCCTTGAGTGCCATTTGTTGGCTGCTGGTGTTGCTTTTTTCCACTTCTTTAGATTTCTCCTTACCTCTCACCACCTCCCCCTCCTTTCTCTCAAATACTTGGCTCCATGTGCCATCTCTGCTTCTTCCTGAAAGGCTGTGAAACACCTCTCGAATGTGAAACTGTTTCCCGGCTGGTGCTGCCACGCTGGTGGGATCCTGGGTCTTTTATGTTTGTTTGTTTGTTTGTTTTTAATTGTTAGTTTGTTTGTTTTCCTTTTCTTTTCTCGAATTGGAAGCCCATTGTAGCCGGGCAGTACTGCAAGGCTTGGAACCTACCCCCTCAGTTTGCACAGACACTCAGAGGGATCCCTGAGGGCATTTCTTTTTTCTTGTTTTTTGAGGGGTTTTATTTCTTTTCTGTTTTTTGGGCGGGGGGTTTCTTATTTCTTTTTTAATTTGTTTGTTTTGTTTTCTTTTCCCTCTTTTTCCCTTTTTGTTTTTCTTCATTACTCAGTTTCTTGTCTCTCTACAATTATCTTCTCTTCCTATCTCCTGAATACCTGGCACTGAATGACACCTCTACCCCTTCTAGCCAGGCTGTACTTCACGGCCTGGGAGCAATTTCCCCAGACATTGAAGCTGCACAGTTGGGATAACTGGGAGCTTTTCTTTTCTTTTTTCTTTCTAATTTTTATATATGCATTTTTTTCTTTTCTTTTTTTCTTCTTCTCTTTTTCTTTTTCCCCATTTCATAGTCTCTTGTCTCTCCACTCCAGCTGCAAGCTCCTTTAACATTCTTTTCTGTTTGTTTCTATGTTTTTGGCTCCTGTTCCATTCTCCTATTTCTCCTCTTTCCCATACACATCTTAGCTCCACACATAAAAATCTTGGGCCTCCATCCTGCCTAACTGCACCATGGGCTGAACATCATACCACCAAGCAGGCCAGGCATGGCCTACTGGAACCTGCCCTGCACTGATTCCCGCACTGTCCTGGTGACTGTAGTAAGTGCCACAAACAACCCATCCCAGCAACTCCTCTTCAGCTAGACCTGCCCTGCTGTATCATATCTGAGCGACTGACCCTGCCAATTGGAGAAGGAGGTGAAAAGAATCATGCCCACAGACGAGCAAACAACAAAGAACACACATCCCGCCTGCCCAGACATAGCCAAATAAAACAAAAAGCAGGATGAAACAAACAAATCTACAGTCAATAAACGAGGCAAATAACTACCAAGTGCCCCACAGACAGCAGACAATATCAAAACATTTACAAAAACAGGACAGGATGGTTCCAGTAGGTGTCCAAAATAAAACAACAGATGACTTTCCACCTGATAGGGAATTAAAATCTCTAATACTCAGAATTATCTAAGATTTGAAACAAAAAGCAGATAAAAATGAGAAAAAAATAGACAAATTCATGGCAAAGGCAGACAAATTCATGGAAAATACAGACCAAAAAAATGGAAGAATTCAGGAAAATAATTGTCATGGATTGAATTATGTCCCCCAAAAAATGTGTGTATCAATTTGGCTGGGCCGTGATTCCTGGTACTGCGTGATTTTCCCATATGTTGTAAATCCTGGCTCTATGATGTTAATGAGGGAGGATGGGTAGCAGTTGTGTTAGTACGGCAGGACTCAATCTACAAGATTGGATTGTGTCCTGAGGCAATCTCTTGAGATATAAAAGAGAGAACTACGCAGAGAGACAGGGGGACCTCATACCACCAAGAAAGCAGTGCCAGGAGCAGAGCTTGTCTTTTGGACCCAGAATCCCTGCACTGAGAAGCTCCTATTCTGGGGGAACATTGATGAGAAGGCCGACAGAGGGAGAAAGCCTTTCCCTGGAGCTGATGCCCTGAATTTGGACTTTTAGACTACTTTACTGTGAGGAAATAAACTTCTCTTTATTAAAGCCAACCACTTGTGGTATTTCTGTTGTAGCAGCACTAGATGACTAAGACAATAATGCAGGAACAAAAGACCAAAATAAATTCACAACTAGAAATTATACAGAAACAACAACTAGAAATTGAAAAGATAAACAACAAGATTTCAGAAAAAGGACAGTGTCATAGAAGGGCTGAGCAGCAGATCTGTAACAGTGGAAGACAAGATCAGCAGAATTGAAGATAAACACTTGGATACAGCTCTGAGGAAAACTCAGAAAAAAAGAACAAAAAAAAGAGAGAGAGAAAAAAAGAAGAGACCCTGAGAACTATGTGGGATACAATCAAAAGCAAAAATTTGCAAGTGATCGGAGTTCCAGAACAGGGGAATAAAACAGAAAACACAGAGAGGATCATTGAAGAACTGCTGACAGAAAACTTCCCAATATCATGAAAGATGAAAAGCTGGCCATACAAGAAGCTCAACGAACCCCATATAGGATAGACCTCAAAAGAAAATCACCAAGGCATATCATAATCACACTTGCCAAAACCAAAGACGAACAAAGAATCCTGAGAGCAGCTTGTGAAAAACAAAAAGTGACATAGAGAGGAGAAACAATAAGACTAAGCTTGAATTATTTGGCAGAAACTATGCAGGCAAGCAGGCAATAGGATGACATATATAAAACCTTGAAAGAAAAAATTGCCAGCCAAGAATAATATGCCCTGCAAAACGATCATTCAAATATGATGGTGAAATTAGGACATTTCCAGATAAACAGAAATTAAAAGACTATGTAAAAACAAATCCAAACTTATAAGAATTATTAAACAGAGCCCTTTGATCTGAGAAAAAACAATATCAGCTCACAGGTAGAATCTATGATGCAGGATTGTGCCAGCCAGATACCAATCTAGGAAATGAACTTTCAAGGACTATCCAAAACCAAAAGAAATACAACAGGGTATCAGAGAAGTTAATTTGTAAATGACAATAACATCACAACAATAAAAGAGAGAATAAACTGTGTAGGTATACAACCTTCTAATGGAGAGGAAGGCAAGGTGATACCAAGTAATAATAGACTGCTTCAAACTTAGGAAGATAAGGGAAAATTTAAAGGTAACTGCAAAGAAAGTTAACAAACCTACTCATCAAAATAAAGACGAAAAACATAAAGTCTCAATAAAAACAAAACCTACAAAAAAAAAAAATGAAAAAAAAAATCCACAAAAAAAAGGAATTCAGCATAGCAGAGTAAGAGGAGCAAAGAAAACGTCAGCACCACAGAAAAAAAGCACTAGAAAATTACAGCAATAAACTCACACCTATCAATAATTACACTCAACATAAATGGCCTAAATGTACCCATAAAGAGATGGAGAGTGACAGAATGGATAAAAAAACAGGATCCATGAGTATGCTGTCTACAAGAGGCACACCTTACAAACTAAGATGTAAATTTATTAAAAATCAGAGGATGGAAAAAAATATATCAAGCAAACAGCTACCAAAAAAGAGCAGGAGTGGCACTACTAAATTCAGACAAAAAAGACTTTAAAACAAAATCCACCATAAAAGACAAAGAAGGACACTATATAATGACTAAGAGGATGATCCATCATGAAGACATAACCATAATAAATATCTACGCACCCAATGACAGGGCTTCAAAATTCCTAAACTCTAACAACACTGAAAAGAGAAATCGACAGTTTCACAATAATAGTAGGAGACGTCAACACACCACTCTCGGTAAAGGACAGAACATCTAAAAAGAAACTCAACAGATACAGAAGACCTAAAGGGCACAATCACCCACCTTGACCTCATAGACATATATAGAACACTCTACCCAACAGCTGCAAAGAACACATTCTTTTCCAATGCACGTGGAACCAGAATAGACCACATCTTAGGCCACAGAATAATCCCCAACAAGACCTAAAAAGCTGAGATAATACAATGTATCTTCTCTGTCCACAACACCATCCAGGTAAAAATTAACAACAGAAAGAGCAAGGAAAAAAAAAAACAACATTCTTCAAAGAGATGGAAAAACTAATCATTAACTTTATATGGAAAGGGAAGAAGCCCCAAATAAATAAAGCACTATTGAAGAAGAAGAATAAAGTTGGAGGACTCACACTACCTGACCTCAGAACCTACTATAAGCTACGGTAGTCAAAACAACCTGGTACTTATCACAGCGGCGACGGTTGTCGGGGTAGCAGAGACAATAACCAATGCCACAACTCTTACAGAGAAGTGGGGCCAGGAGGGTCACTCTGAGGGGTCGAACCTCGACTTCAGTCCCAGGAGTTTATTTTATAGTCAATACAGCAAACAGTGAAGCAAATAAGAGAACAATGGGCTTTGGGTGAATAACAATAAGTTTTGGTCAAGGGAGGAGGAATTCAGGTAAACAAGCCAATCAGTAACGGGTTTGGAAAAACAAGTGTACTGGTACAACGACAGATACATTGACCAATGGAACAGAATTGAGAACCTAGATGTAAATCCATCCACCTAGGGTCACCTGATCTTCAACAAGGGCCCAAAATCCATCAAATGGGGAAAAGATACACTTTTTAACAATTAGTGCTGGCAAACCTGGATGTCCATCTGCCAAAAGATGAAACAAGACCCATTCCTCACACCATATACAAAAACTAATTCGAAATGGATCGAATACCTAAATATAAAGCCAAAAACTATAAAGTTCATAGAAGAAAAAATAGGATCAATGCAAGAGGCCCTAATACACAGCATTAACAGGATACAAACCATAACCAATAACATACAAACTCCAGAAGATAAGCTAGATAACTGGGATCTTCTAAAAATGAAACACTTATGCTCTTCAACGACTTCACCAAAAGAGTGAAAAGAGAACCTACAGACAGGGAAAAAATTTTCAGACATTACAAGTCAGACAAAGGTCTAATCTCTGTAATCTGCAAGAAAATCCAACTCCTCTACAACAAAAAGACAAATAATTCAATTAAAAAATAAGCAATAGGAATGAACAAACACTTCACCAAAGAAGACATTCAAGTGGTCAACAGACACACGAGGAAATGCTCACGATCACTAGCTATTAGAGAAATGCAAATTTAAACCACAGTGAGCTACCATCTCACCCCAGCATTACTGGCACGAATCAAGAACACTGGAAATAACAAATGTTGGAGGGGCTGCAGGGAGATCGCAACTCTTATGCACTGCTGGTTGGAATGCAAAATGATACATCCATTTTGGAAAATGCTATGGTGCTTCCTTAGAAAGCTAGAAATAGAAATACCATACTATCCAGCAATCTCACTCCTAGGAATATATCTTAGAGAAATAAGAGGCGTCACATGAATAGACATACGCACACCCATGTTCACTGCAGCTTTGTTCACAATAGCAAAAAGATGGTAACAACCTAGATGCCCATCAACAGATGAATGGATAAACATACTATGGTACATACACACAATGGAGTATTATACAAAGGTAAAGAACAATGATGAATCTGTGAAGCATCTTATAACATGGATGAAACTGGAGGACATTATTCTGAGTGAAACAAATCAATCACAAAATGAAAACTATTGTATGAGACCTCTACTTAAAAACTCAAGGAAAAGTTTACACACAAAAAGAAACAACCTTTGTTGGTTACGAGAGATGGGAGGGGCGGGGTGGAAATAGTAAATAGACAATAGATAAGTTGTAACTTTGGTGAAGGGTAACACAGTACACAATACCGGGGAAGCCAGCATAACTTGTACAAGGAAAGGT
>NW_004444179.1:1212738-1219212 GCF_000243295.1 Trichechus manatus latirostris
AACATACAAGGAAAAGATTAGTAGAAAGGACTAATGGAACACAACTACCATGGCCTCCACCAGACTGAGTCCAGTACAACTAGATGGTGCCCAGCTATCACCACTGACTGCTCTGACTGGGATCACAACAGAGGGTCCTGGACAGAGCTGGAGAAAAATGTAGAACAAAATTTTAACTCACAAAAGAAGACTAGACTTTCTGGCCTGACAGACCCTGGAGAAACCCCAGGAGTATGGACCCTGGACACCCTTTTAGCTCAGTAATGAAGTCACTCCCGAGGTTCACTATTCAGCCAAACATTAGACAGCCCAATACAACAAAATGAGTCTAATGGGGCACAACAGTCGAGCGACAAAGACTAACAGTCGAGGGACAAAGACTAAAAGTCAGGAGGGGACAAGAAATCTGGTAATAGGGAACCCAAGGTTGAGAAGGGCCAGTGTTGACATGTCGTGGGGTTGTTAATCATTGTCATAAAACACTATGTATACTAACTGTTTAATGAGAAACTATTTGTTCTGTAAACCTTCATCTAAAGTACAATAAAAAAGAAAAAGAGAAATATATATTTTTTTCCTTTATTTCTCCCTATACAAGAAGGTAGGAAAGTAGGTAAAAATATAAGTATATATTTAAAAAGAAAAAAAAAGAGAGTAGAATATTTTCTAGCTGTGGCACCCTGATACTCCTCCATAAACCACTCCTTTCTTCAACATAGAATATTGTAATGACTTCCCATATATCATTGTCTGTGTGAAGACTTGGAAAACATTAGTGGAAAGTTGAGTAATGATAATCTTCATAACAGCAACCAGTATTGACACTGGGGCACTTATTGAAATAGGTGAAATGTGTCTTTAGCTATCTCTTCTTTTACTGGTGCCCACGCTTCCCTTCAGTTACTCAACCCAAGTGTTTTTCCCAGATAAGACACTGTGATCATCCTGTCTTACACATTCCAGAGTTCTGTATTACACTCTTCTGTGAATTTTGCTTTCCTCCCTGTTTATAAACACCATGTTAAATGTAATAATAGCAATGAAAAAGATATTGACCACACTCAGAAATTTGATATACTTTAAACGCACAGATTGAAGGAAGTTCAAACACACACACACACAGAGAAATGGATGGATATCTTGATCTAAGAACAGAATTTATTAAAAGGACTATGTGTTATTAAGTTTGAAAGACCATAAAATTTAATTCAGAAGGAAAATAATAGTCAAAGTGCATTCACTAAGCAAATCATGCCAGATTGACTTAACATTCATTTAACTATGTTTATCATGATAATGTAGGTCAACTGTAGCCAAATTTTTAAAAAAGTCTTATAATATCATAATAAGTAATATTGGAAAAACATGGCACATATATATTCCAGTTGGTGTATTTATAGATTTACATCAACCATGCTCAAAACTTGATGATATTAGTGTGTAAAATAGGGGCCAATCAGAGTTCTGTCCTTGAAACTATGCTATCAAAAAGCATGCTAATTGTATTCTTATTGTGTATATGTTTTTCTGCTCCTCCCTAGGACATATTTTTCCTCTAGATTATTCTACTTGGTCAACTTTTCCTGAAATGAAATAAGTTAACTAAGTTTCAAAAATCATTCTTTCGACAGGTAGCATCCTATATCTCTCCTTCCTTAGGGTTCTAAAGTTTTCTTAAGAATATTTACAGGTTTTCTCTCCATTTATTTATTTATTTATTAATTGTTCACAACTCTTTAACCTCTTGCCATCTGCCTGTAGCCATAGCTTTTCACTGAAGCATGAAGGTAAGCAATTACTTCCTACCAGTCTGATATATTCAGCAAAGGTATGAATGGAGTATCCTTACTAACTGGTTGATGATCATAACATACCACTTGTTTAATATTTTGAATATCACTACTGACTCCTAGTGATACTTATCTAATGTTTTCATTTATTCCTAATCATTTTGTTCATCTCAACATCTTCTGACATTATAGACAGCCTCCTCTTTCTTGGAACTGTACCTTTG
The DNA here is from genome assembly GCF_000243295.1 of Trichechus manatus latirostris. Taxonomy (NCBI): domain Eukaryota; kingdom Metazoa; phylum Chordata; class Mammalia; order Sirenia; family Trichechidae; genus Trichechus; species Trichechus manatus. The sequence goes on from NW_004444179.1 coordinate 1,214,753, forward strand.
TAATTCTTTTTTTTAAAATTGTACTTCAGGTGAAGCCTTACAGAACAAATAGTTTCTCATGAAACAGTAATACACATGTTGTTTTATGACATTTGTTAACAACCCCACAACTTATCAACCCTCTAACTTCTCAACCTTTTTTTTTTGGTGAAAATACTCATAGCCAAAGATACACCATTTCAAAAATTTCTACATGCACAGTTCAGTGACATTGACTACGCTCTTCCAATTGTGCTGTTATTCTCACTTAAGATGAAGGCTTACAGAACAAAACAGTTTCTCATTTAACAATTACTACAAATGTTGCCCTATGACAATTGTTAACAATCTCACAACACATCAACAATATCCTTACTCAACCTTGTGCTATTATTGTATCCTCTCTTATTCCTTCTGTCTCTCATAAATAAGAATTGGTTAAACCTGTAAGAAGGAATCCTAAAATTTTGGAGGCTTAACATGGTAATAGTTCATTTCTTAGCCTCCAGTTTTGAAGGTGTAAGTTCTCCCACACTACTCTCCTACTGTGTTGCTGGATACCACTAAGTCGATTCCGACTCATAGTGACTCCGTGTGACAGAGTAGAACAGCCTCGTAGGGTTTTCTTGGCTATAATCTTTACAGAAGATCACCAGGTATTTATCCCATGGAGCCACTGGGTGGGTTCCAGCTGTCAACCTTTCAGTTAGCAGCCAAGTGCTTAATCATTGCATCACCAGGACTCCTACAACTGATAGATAGCTGCCGTCAAGTCTGACTCGTGGCAACTCTATATACAACAGAAGCAAACATTGCCTGGCCTTGTGTCATTCTGACAATCAGTGGCATATTCGAGTCAACTGTTGCTGCTACTGTGCCAATCCATCTCACTGAGAGTCTTCTTCACTCTCATTGGCCTTCTACTTCACCAAACATGATGTCTTCCTCCAGTGATTGATCCTTCCTGATGACTTGTCCAAAGCAAGTACATCAGATAATGTTGTGTTATGATCCATAAGGTTTTCATTGGCTAATTTGGAAGTAGATCACTACACCTTCCTTCCAAGTCTGTCTTTGTCTGGAAGCTCTGCTGAAGCCTGTGCACCATAGAGGACCCTGCTAATATTGGCAATACCAGTGGCATAGCTTCTAGCATCACAGCAACACACAAACCACCACAGTACAACAAACTGAGAAATGGGTTGTGACTTCCTACTGTAAACAAATATGAAACTGCACAAAATATATGAGATATCTCTTTTAAGGAAGTAGACAACAAAACTGCAAAAGACAGTGTTTTCTGAGAGAAAGGAAACTCATGAAGTGATTCCTATGACAGCTGCATTTCTGTCTGGGGACAACTTGTAATTGTAGCTCAAAGAGTTGTTGTGATCTCATTGGACTGATGTAGCAGAGTTCCACATTTGGGGCAACTGAGGCAGCAGGAATCTGTGGTTTGAGACATCACAAAAGGGAATTGTGCAAGGGGAAGACAGGGCTAGAAGTTCATGGTGTGGTCCACTGTGAGTCCTTGACTATGATCTGGGAAGGGGAGATAGAAATACAGAGGTACTGGTGTCCCAGCCCTGCAAGAATGGGAAGATCTAGTTAATACCTTGTTGATATCCCTAACATTTAGATGAAACACCTGAAACGTTCGTGTTTTCACAGTAAAAATCACATTTTATGTATGTTCTACTTTGGGAAACACCCTGGGATTTCCTCAGGTCTGTATTAGCAAAGCATAGGAGGATGTGGTTGGCTTGGCTGAATAATTTCACCACTGGCAGAGAACTGCGACTCCCTACTCAGAGATAAGTAGGCACTGTGCCTGCTCCTCGTGATAAGCAGGGTTGCTTGGCTAAGGGACTTTATTAGCTTCCTGGGGCAGCTGTAACAAATTAACACAAACTGAGTGGCTTAAAACAAATTTATTCTCTCTCTGCTCGGGAAGCTAAATGTTCAAAATCAAGGTGTTAGCAGGGCCATGCTCTCTTTGACAGTTCTAAGGAGGATCCTTCCTCATCTCTTCCTAGTTTCTGTTTTTCTTGGTTGTAGACACATCACTCAATCCCTGCCTCCACTGTCATGTGGCATTCCCTCCGTATGGCTCTCTGTCTTTGTCTATATGGACAGTTACCAGTCAGTGGATTTAGGGTCCATCTTACTTCAGTATGATCTCACCTTATCTAGTTATATCTGCAAAGACCCTATTTCCAACTAAGGTCACATTCTGGGTACTGAAAAAGGCAGAAACTTGGGGAGAAGATTATTCAAACCCATAATAAGGACTTTGTCCACAGGAACAGGGCGGGAGAGGAACTTATAGATAGACCATTTGAGACACTCCCAATGTTACCATATGTCAAAGCAGCACTTAATATTGAATCTAAATCTCAGGCCTTACACTCACACTGAACTCTTACCCATTTCCAACTGTGTGTTCCACCTCTTCTCCCATCTTCCTAGCAACACAAGCTCAGTGTGTTAAGAACTTAGTTTAAATCCCCCAACAGAAAAAAAAAAAAAAAAAGATTTCTGACCTTTGCTCCATAAACAAGACAATGGCAAACTCCTGTAATTCAAACACAATAAAATGGAATTGTATGCACTCACCTTCTCTTCTCCATTGTTAAGACTACCAGTACCAGTTGCTGTAGAGTTGATTCTGACTCGTGTGTCACAGTAGAAAGGTGATCCATAGGGTTTTCAATGGTTTATTTTTCAGAAGTAGGTCACCAGGCCTTTCTTCTGAGGTGCCTCTGGGTGAACTCAAACCACCAACCTCTTTGTTAGCAGCCAAGCTCATTAACTGTTTGCACCACCTAGGAACTCCAGGATAAAATTAGTTACTACAATAATAAATTTAACATGATGTCTTAAGAGTTCCTTATAATTTTTGCTTTTGCACGTTTTAGACCATTGATCTTGTAATTCACTTTCAAACGTTTAGAATCATGGATTTCTTTGTGAAATCCCAGTTGCTTAATTATGCTGTTGTGTTGAGTCAGTTCTGAAGTACATCTGTATATCAGAAATAAACACTGCCCGGCTGAGAAAAATAAATTCATTGTAACATATATAAAATACTTTGATATGGAGTTTTTACTTGATTACAAATTGGTTGTGGTTGATGGATACTGCATGATTGTTAATTCAGAATATGCTGTTATTCTTAAAATGCTGTAGTTGTTAGGCATTGTTGAGTTAATTACAACCCATAGCAACTCTATATGGCAGAGCTCCGGTAGTTCAGTGGTTAAGAGCTCGGCTTCTAGGTAGAAGGTTACCAGTTCAAATCCACCAGCCACTCCTTGGAAACCCTGTGGGGCAATTCTACTTAGTCTTATATGGTTGCTATGAGTCAGAATTGACTCCATGGCAATGTTTTTTTTTTTTTTTTTATTGTTGTTGTTTTTGTTTGTTTGTTTATAGGGTTTCCTAGGATGTAATCTTTATTTGAGCAGATTGCCAGGTTTTTCTCCCATGAAGCCACTGAGTAGGTTTGAACTGCCAACCTTTCCTGAACCATAAACCCTTCTGTTGGCAGCCAATGCTTAATTGTTGTGTCACCAGGGCTCCTTAAATAAATTCATTGATCTCTATACTCCTTACATGTTATGAAAGTGGAAGATGACAGTCTAAATTATGATCCTTAAGAGGTTACTAGACAAAAAATGGCACTCTAGACAGAACACCATGCCATCCCTCCACAGCAAATGTCTGAAAAACTAAGCCAAACAGAGAAAACAGCAATCCTGAAACCCTAAAACATCATATGAAGAGATAAAGAACTCAGCCAAGCACCAATGGAGTGAGAAAACTGACAGAGAACGGAAAGCAAGGAGAGATTCATGCAGAGGTCCCCTATCAGCTACGCAACACAGATCCGCCATCTTGGACTCCTATCAGAGACCAGCAAATAGCGGGTATGAGAAAGCATCTTCACGGAGCTTCCAGTGGAAGACAGAACAACTTGTAATTTGTGATATATGCTTTCCCACCTCCCACTTTTCTTCACCCCCACTCAGCCTCCTCTGCTTCCCGTGGCCACAGTCTCTTGTCCGGGAAGCACCAGCCGCTTGGATTCCACCCGCCCACACTGGCTGGCTCTCTGAGTGCCATTTGTTGTTGCTTTTTTTCCACTTCTTTTGATTTCATCCTTACCTCTCACCACCTCCCCCTCTTTTTGCTCAAATACCTGGCCCCGTGCGCCATCTTTGCTTCTTCCTGAGGGGTTGTGGAGCTCCAATTGAGTGTGGAACTGCTTCCCGATCTGGGCTGCCACACTGGTGGAATCCCGGGGCTTTTGTTGGTTTGTTTTGAATTGTTTGTTTGTTTTCTTTTCCTTTTATTAAGTTGGGAGCCCGTTCTGGCTTGGCGGTGCTGCACGGCTCAAACCTACCCCCTCAGCTTGCACAGACGCTCAGAGGGATCACTGAGGGCATTTCTTTTTTTAAGGGTTTTTTTTTTTTTTTTTT
>NW_004444179.1:1219315-1221214 GCF_000243295.1 Trichechus manatus latirostris
GCAGAATACCTCTACGCTTTCTAGCTAGGCTGTACTGCAACACCTGAGAACAACTTACCCAGACATCATAGCGGCACCAATGGGATCCCTGGGAGCTTTGCTGTTCTTTTTCCTTTCTGATTTTTATTTATCAATTCTTTTCTTTTTATTTCATCTCCTACACCTTTTCGTTTTTCACCATTTCATAGTCTCTCATCTCTCCACTCCAACAGCAAGATCCCCTAGCACTCTTGTTTGTATGTTTTTGGCTCCTGTTCCTTTCTTCTCACTCCCATATCCATCTTAGCTCCAAGCTTAACAATCCCCCCCATACCTCCTGCCTAACTTCACCATGCTCTTAACATCAAACCACCAAGCACAGGCACGGCCTATTGAAACCTGTCCTGCACTGACTACTGACACACCCCGGTGGCTGTAGTAAGTGTCACAAACATCCCGTCCCAGTAACTCCTCTTCAGCTAGATCTGCCCTGCTATACCATGTCTGAGTGACTGACCCTGCCAATTGGAGAAGGAGGCGAAAAGTATTGTGCCCACAGACAAAAAAAACAACAAAGAACACACAGCCCGCCTACTCAGACGTAGCCAAATAAAAAAAAAAAAAAGGATGAAAGAAACAAATCTAAAATCAATAAATGAGAAAAATAACTACTGAATGCCCTGAAGACAGCAGACAATATCAAAACATTTACAAAAACAGGACAGGATGGTTCCAGTAGGTGTCCAAAATACAACACAAGATGACTTCCCTGTGGAAGAAAAGGCACTAGAACTACCTGATAGGGAATTAAAATCTCTAATACTCAGAATTCGCCAACAGTTGACGCAAAAAGCAGACAAAAATGAGGAAATATAGACACAGTCATGGAAACTAAAGACAAAAAATTGGAAGAATTCAGGAAAATAATGCAGGAACAAAATGCCAAAATAAATTTACAACTAGAAATTATACAAAGACAACAATTAGAAATCCAAAAAATAAACAACAAGATTTCAGAAATGGACGATGTCATAGAAGGGCTGGGAAGCAGATTTGAAATGGTGGCAGACAGGGTCAGTGGAATTGAAGACAAACACATGGATACAACTTTGTTTGAGGAAAACTCAGAAAAAAGAACAAAGAAAGATGAAGAGAACCTGAGAGTAATGTGGCATACAATCAAAAGCAAAAATTTGCAAGTGATTGGAGTTCCAGAGCAGGGGGAGAAAACAGAAAACGCAGAGAGGATCATTGAAGAACTGCTGACAGAAAACTTCCCCAATACCATGAAAGATGAAAATCTGGCCATCCAGGAAGATAAATGAACCCCATATAGGAGAGACCCCAAAAGAAAATCAACAAGGCGTATTATAATCACACTCACCAAAACCAAAGACAAAGGAAGAATCCTGAGAGCAGCTCATGGAAAGCAAGAAGTAACATACAGAGGAGAAACAACAAGACTAAGCTCAGATTATTCAGCAGAAACCATGCAGGCAAGAAGGCAATGGGATGACATATATAAAACCTTGAAAGAAAAAAATTGCCAACAAAGAATAATATGTTCTGCAAAACTATCATTCAAATATGATGGTGAAATTAGGACATTTCCAGATAAACAGAAATTAAGGAAATATGTAAAAACCAAACCAAACTTACGAGAATTAATAAAGGGAGTTCTTTGATCTGAGAACAAACAACTTCAGCTCACAGGCTGAATCTAGAACACAGGATCATACCAGCCAGATACCAGTCTAGGAAATGAACTCTCAAGGACTATCCAAAACCAAAAGAAATACAACATGGAATCAGAGCAGTTAATCTGTAATGACAACAACAACAGAACAATAAAAGAAGGAATAAGTGGTGTAGGTATAGGACCTTCTAATGGAGAGGAAGGCAAGGTGGTACCAAGTAATA
>NW_004444179.1:1221491-1222619 GCF_000243295.1 Trichechus manatus latirostris
GGGGAAAAGACAGTCTTTTTAACAAATGGTGCTGGCAAAACTGGATGTCCGTCTGCAAAAAAATGCAACAGGACCCATACCTCACGCCATATACAAAAACTAATTCAAAATGGATCAAAGATGTAAATATAAAGCCTAAAACTATAAAGTTCATAGAAGAAAAAAATAGGACCAACGCTACATGCCTTAATACATGGCATTAACAGGATACAAACCATAAACATCAACACACAAACCCCAGAAGATAAGCTAGATAACTGGGATCTTCTAAAAATCAAGCACTTATGCCGTTCAAAAGACTTCACCAGAAGAGTAAAAAGAGAACCTACAGACTGGGAAAAAATTTCTGCACAGTAAAAGTCAGAGAAAGGTCTAATCTCCATAATCTACAAGAAAATCCAACACCTCTACAACAAAAAGACAAGTAATCCTACTAAAAAATGGCAAAGGAAATGAACAGACACTTCACCAGAGAAGACATTCGAGCAGTCAACAGACGCGAGGAAATGCTCGCGATCACTAGCCATTAGAGAAATGCAAATTAAAAACACAATGAGAAACCATCTCACCCCGGTATCACTGGAATGAATCAAAAACACTGGAAATAACAAATGTTGGAGGGGCTACGGGGAGATGGGAACTCTTATGCACTGCCGGTGGGAATGAAAAATGATACAACCATTTTGGAAAATGATATGGTGCTTCTTTAGAAAGCGAGAAATAGAAATACCATATGATCCAGCAATCTCACTCCTAGGAATACATCCTAGAGAAATAAGAGCCGTCACATGAATAGACATATTCACATTGTTCATTGCAGCATTGTTCACAACAGCAAAAAGATGGAAAAAACCTAGATGCCCATCATCAGATAAATGGATAAACAAACTATGGTACACACACACAATGGAGTACTATGCAACGAGAAAGAACAATGATGAATCTGGATGAAACTGGAGAACATTATTCTGAGTGAAATAAGTCAATCACAAAAGGACAAATATTGTATGAGACCTCTATTGTATAAACCCATGAAAAAGTTCACACACAAAAAGTAACAATCTTTGTTGGTTACCAGGGATGGGAGGGGTGGGGAGGAAATACTAAATAGGCAATAGATAAGTGGTA
>NW_004444179.1:1223387-1259941 GCF_000243295.1 Trichechus manatus latirostris
ATAGTGTTGATGTGTTGTGACGTTGTTAACCATTGTCATAGGGCAACATGTGTACTGTTTAATGAGAAACTATTTTGTTCTGTAAACCTGCATCTCAAGTGAGAATAGCGGCACAATTGGAAGAGCATAGTCAATGTCACTAAACTGTGCATGGAGTAATTTTTGAAATGGTGTATCTTTGGCTATGTGTATTTTCACCAAAAAAAAAAAAGAGAAGGGAGAGGGTTGACATTTTGTGGGGTTGTTAACCAATGTCATAAAACAATATGTGTACTATTGTTTCATGAGAAACTGTTTGTTTTGTAAACCTTCACCCGAAGTACAATAAAATAAAAAATAAAATGTGAAAAAAAAAGGTTACTAGAAAGAGTTCTGGTGGCACAGTGGTTAAGAGCTCAGATGCAAACCAAAAGGTCAGCCGTTCAAATCCACCAGCATCTCCTTGGAAATCCTATGGGGGTAGTTCTACTTTGTCATACATGTTCTCTATGAGTCGTAATCGACATGATGGCAATGGGTTTGGGTTTGGTTTTTGGTTAGAGAACTAGACAGCTGGAAAAATAAAGTACCACAAGGAGCACCTGAAGTAGGTAGCCTACATTATTTAGCATAGTAAGTAGAAGACTTAAGCATTTGTGATTTGTTATTGTTAGCCGAGTCATGTAGGCCCAGACTCATGGTTACCCTATGCACAACAGAACAATTGTACAACAGAGTGATAAGGTTTTCATGGACTGAATTTTTGGAAGTAGCTGCCAGTCTTTTCTTCCTAGTTCATCTTAGATTGGAAGCTCTGCTGAGGCCTGTTCAGCATGACAGCAACACACAAGCCTCCACTTATAGGTAGTGACTGTAACCGAGGCTCGTTTGCAGGGTATCAAACCTGGGTCTCCCATAGGGAAGGCAAGAACTCTACCACTGAACCTCTGTGCACTTGTAATAGTTCTCTTCTAAGAGCTGTGCTTTGCTAAAGAGAATATGCTTATTATTTGTTTCAGAAAGCAGAAATAGAATTTACAGATATGAAATAGAAGGAAGATATTTTTTAGTACACTCTAAGAAAGAATTTCCAACAGGGCCATTCATAAATGGAATTTCAGTTTTGTAAACTTTCTCAAGCATCATTGAAAGTATGCAGGTATAGAAAATGAATTAGAATACCCAATTTGTAAAGTCCACTGAAAAACTAGTTTTATAATAATGTGCATCTGTACCAATTTAATAATGGATAAAGTGTATAAAGAAATACTTGAAAATAAATAAAATTACCACTTCGTGCTAGTGGGTAGAAGGACTCCCTAGGGACCCACATTTCTAAGAACGTGCTTGGAGGAGGGATAGAGATTTAGTCAATCCCAGAGAATTCGAGGACACTGACCTATGTATTCTAATTCTCGGAAGGAGGACACTGAGGTAACAATAGGCAATTAATGCATAAGCTTTTAAGAAGAGAGTTCGTTTGAAGTTTAATTCTAGGGCTGATTGAAGGAAATCATGTCTGTAAAAGGATAATGCTTACACTTTTTGAAGATATAACCAAGTGATCTTTTTATGGGAAAAAAAGTAGTTTACTGGTGTTGGCCTTTATCTGAGAAACACAAGTTATTATTATTATTTTGTATTTTCTTGTTGAGGTTTTACAATAGGTAGTCTTACCATTTCTCATATATGTAAGAGTGTAACTTTAGGCTTTGTTAGCTATCCTCCACAAAATTCATTTTAAAAGGTATCTGCTGATAAAAAATATTATCCATAAATACTAAAATGTTCATTTTAAGTAACTTCCTTTGTATGATAATCATTATATACACTGGATAAAATTATCCTAGGACACCACTTGGCTGAACCAGGTAAATTAAAATGTAGCGTATGTTTGGGAAATACCAATTTAATATTCTTTTGAAATTAATGCTCTAGAGATTTTAATTAGATTTAAACTCAATATTAGATAAAAATAGATCAACACAATGACAGCTGAAAATTTATTTGTTCTTATTATATATTGTAAATGAATTAAATATTCTTATGCACATTCACCTCTATTTGTGCTTTTAAATTATGGTATACAATTTACAAATATACTATCATATATATTCGTCACCATAACTGACAATGTCTTATTACAGTGTATTTTCAATACCTCAAGTACCTATACTCTTGGGTGAGTATAAATGAATAATATAATATAGAGTATAATGTAATATATAGTAGAATTGAAATTCCTAAAATTGTGCTTGAGTAGTTTTTGAAAATAGAACATAAGTTATCCAAATCTAATACATTTAACATAAACATTTTCGCTTCTGAGTAGCGCATTCCAGTGGTCACCGTATTCTTACATTTTTATACATGTAAGTCTTCTGCATTATTCTTTTTCTCACCTTATATTTTATTATTAACATTTTTATTATTTCTATATAATTTTCAAAATGATATCACAAATTGTATATATACAAATTACATATGTGTACATATATATGTGTCCATACATAAGTATGCAAACACACTGACATAAAACATAATTTAAAGAAAAATTTTAAATGGAGAAAAAAAATTCCATAACCACATCACTTTGATGTTGAGATTGTCATCTCTTTGGGGGTCCAGGGTATTACGGAGGTTAAGAAATACATAAAGATATATCAGGTCATCTTAGACAGTGTTGAAAATAACATAGTCAAGTTAGCCTTTTGTGCTCTGCTTCCTACTCTGACAATCACTATCAAAAAGTTAAGCAGAACATTGTATACTCTACCTGTCTTCTCTAACAATATACAAAACTTTCAAAATCCTTATTGATTTTACAAGAAATATTTCTCCTTCTTGTTCATCTACTCTACATTAGCAGCTATTATATTATGTTGAACTCAGATATTTATACCAACATCAGATTCATACCCAAGTCTAGCCTTCCACACTCAAACGTTCTTTTCTGCTCCTGCGGTTAAGTTGTGAAAAGATTCTGTTTTTATCTCCTATAACTTTCTAACCACCACTTAAATCCAAACCTGTCTGCTCCCAAAAGTCCTCCCGTTCTGAATTCTGTTTTTCAAACTTTTTTTCCTTTCTTACCTTCACTTTCAGATGTTGAGTGTTACAGAGGATGAGGGTGGCGGCTGGCATTACTGCAGGGTTTAGAATGAAAGGTTGAGGGAGAATCTTTCAGAGATAAAGTTGGAAAGTACCCCTGAATTCAAAGGATTCTATATAGCCAAGAGTTCAATACAGTTATTGAGGTCTGTAAACTAGAGAATAAGGTACAACCTGCTTTCTCCCTGCAGCCTTTCGTTTCTTTAAGGAAGTCAATACATTCATTGTGTCTGAGCTTAAATGTTGTATCTATCTACCAAGAGGATTATTCAGACTATCCATACCAAGATAGCTTTCTCTTCTCTTTACTGTGATAGAAACCTGCTGTTTCATAATACAGGACTGCCTGTGTACAATTTATTGTAATTACTTGTATGGTAGATTATGAACACTACTTGGATAGAAACCATATTTCTCTTATTTATAATTATATCTTCTGTGCTTAAAATAATGGCTGACAAATAACAGGGATTCTGTGAATACTTGTTAAACAAATTAATAAATGAATGAATAAATAACAAGGCCCCTGGAAAATATTAAGAATTGAAGTGCTATGCAAGGAAACACAGAGGTAAGATCAGGAAGCATAAATGGAGTGTGCAGGTTAGAGTGGATTCTGCGATGTTGTTCTTGGGTGACTTTTATATACTGCTAACAGCGTGGCATGTACAAAAGCTATATTTACAAAGCCAGAACATGTTACATTCATTTCAAGAATATTCACTGAGTATGTATTATGTGGCTGGACATAGTGCTAGGTGCTAGGTACATAACGAAATGAGATAGAGACATCTTGGCAAGGAGATAGTCTATAGACAATATAAGAAAGAAACACCAAAATTACAAATTATGATAAAGTCACACAAGATTATAGTATTCGTGAACCTATAGTATTCATGAATCTAAAACAGTGTCCGACACATAGTGGGTCCTCAATCAATTTGTATCCAATAACAAAAAAAGGGGAAAGGGGAGAAGGACATTGAAAAGAAGGTTTAAATAAGTAGCATTTGAGCTTAAACCTAACGGTAGGGAAAAAAAGTAGAAAATGAAAAAGCCAGAGAAAACAATTTCAAAGACACTGACATAGCATTAATAAATTTAAAGCACAGAAAAAAGGGACTTTTAGCTACACATAATTGGTGGGGAGGAGTGAAAGCATTTGGACACTTAGGTACAAATGAAGTCATCAGGGGTTTCTGGGCTATAGTAAATATTTTGGAATATGTTCTATGACAACATCGCAGAAAGAAAAAGATATTGATGGATTTTATGCATGGGGAAAAGATTCATTTACATTTTCAAAAAGATATCTGCGGCTGTTTTCAATAATGGATGTTAGAGAGGGGAAGATTGAAAAGCTACTGGCATTTTTACAGAAATGAGATCATTATGATTCTCTAAGGTAGTGAAGGTGAGGAAAAGAAAGAGATACAATGAATCCTGTATCAACAACTGAGCAACTAGGTTAACAGAGGAACATTTGGTTGACCGCTGCTTCCATGGGTGTTGATTGTGGATCCAAGTTAAAATGAAATCATTGACAACTTCAATTTTTTCTCCATCTCAATATTTCCTCAGGAAGAAAGTTTGATCATTAACACACAAAGTATACTGTAGTTTGATGTGAGTGCACAGGTAGGTTAATAATTATTTCCCGACTATACTTTTTACATAGCGTGGGCCCAATCTTTTCTAAACAGCTGGTATAGTTGTTGCTGTTACTGTTGCTGTCAAATCCTGTTACTAAGGGGAAAAACTTGAAACGAGTGATCTTAACTGACACTAATTTAGAAATTTTAATACCAACAATATGTAGAAAATAAATCCTATTGAATGGTGTTTGCATAGGGGTAGTTTCTGTTCCAGGATATATCACATTTTATATCTTAATTTAACACTATTTCAACATTACATTTCAATGTATTGTCCTGTTTCCTAACTTGATGCTGTTAAAAAAATTCATTTTATTGAGGTATAACATGGAATATGCTCTGAATTCTGGTTGAGCTGTGTCCAAAATGGTGTGGCTTTCCAAGAGTATACGCACACTTTATTTTCAATTAAAAATAAACACATTAAAGATGAAAATTGTATTTAATGTAGCCCCCAAATAGATAGCTACTCTTAAGACTGTTGTGTTTATCTTCTAATTTTTTGTCCCTTACACTTTACAAACTTTTAATAATATTCTATATGAAAATGAGTCTGTGGGTGGTACACATCATAGATATACTTGGCTGCTAACTGAAAGGCTGGAGGTTAAAGTCCAGCCAGAGGCACTTGGAAGAAAGGCCTGATGTTCTATTTCCAAAAAGAATCAGCCATTGAAAATCCTGCTCTGACTCCCATGGGGTCGCCATAAGTTGGGATCGATGCAATGGCAACTAATACTGGCATATAAGGATAAAGCATTCTTTTCTCATTTCTCTTTTTATCATGTATTTCACATAAAATGACATGCTTTTAATACATTATTTTAGGCCTCCTTGGTATCGTACTTAATAGAGATATCAAAATTTATGTAACCGTTTTTATATTTTGGCACAATAATCATATTTCATAATTATTTTAAATTATAAGCAACATGTTTATATATTAGTTACAACTTCACATCTGATTATTTCCATAAGATCTATTTCTAGAGGTTAAATATACACAGATTTTAAATTATCTTGATAGTTATAGTAAACTGCTTTAAGGAAAGAATGTTCAGTACGTATATTCAGTTTATTAGAGTAATTTTCTCACTCCACCCTCAAAGTAATTGGTATTATAATGTTTAATTATTTTCTAATTTCATAGGAGAACATGGAATCACTGTTGCTCTTTAGTTTGAATATCTTTTATTTCTGGTTATGTTAAAATTTTTTAAAATCTATAAATTAACCAGTTGTTCTCTTAATTGGTAAATAATCTATAACTGTATTAGGTTCATTTTTCCATTGGAGTATTATTAATTTTATGATTTATTTGCAGGGACTGTTTTGTATGAGTCGTCTCTGGGTTGTACCAATACTGGCACTCAACTCCTCGTTGAAAGGTTGGAGGACTGAGCCCACACAAAGGTGCCTCGGAAGAAAGGCCTGATGATGTACTTCCAAACAATTGGCCATTGAAAACCGTATGGAGCTCAGGTCTACTCTGTCACTCATGGGGTTGCCATGAGTCAAGGTCAAATGAAGGGTAACTGATTTTTACTGGTTTATTTTGTATGAAAGTGATGAAAATTTAGCTTTTCATATTCGAAAGTCAGTCATTATCTCTTATTTTTCTGATATACAGGGGTTTTATAAGTATATATTTATCTCTTTTGTTTTTCTTTCCATAATTTTTGTGTCTTCTGTTCGAACAATTCCCTCAATCTGAAAACAAGTCACTATTTATTTACCTATATTTTTATTCTGGTTGTTTAATGATTATATCATTTACGTTAGACTCTTTAACGTATCTGGGAATTAGTTTGCTTTAGATTTCGAGGTAAAGTGCTCGTTTTAGGTGTTACCTGACTTTCTGGTTTGTGGTTTAACGCTTACATAATACAATTATTTGAATTTCTCACCTTTACATCTTATTCCTTCAGTCTGTATAAGCTTGGAATCATCATATTTTAATTATTGTATAATTATATATACAGATATATAATGTAATCTTATAAATTTTATATATAATAAATAAATATCTTACAAATTTCACTTTGGAGATATTTTTAAAAATTCATAAAAGTAAAGAGAAAAATATAACAAGCCCCAATTACACATTAGAGTGCTTTGACAATTATTAATGTTCTATTGCCTTGTTTCATCTCTTTCCCCTAAATGTTTGTTTTGGCTTTAGACAGGTGGAGTATTTACCCACTAACTTCTAAAATAAAATTCAAACATACAGAAAAAATGCAAAGAGCATCTGTATATCCTCCACATTCACTCACCGTTTGTTAATATATTTTGCCATAATATTTGAAAGTAATTTTCAGAAACTATAGCATTTCTTTCCTAAATACTTCATCATGTAGCCTCTAAGACTGAGGACATTCTTTCATATCATCCAGTAACATTTTACATATTCCCTACCAAGTAATATTATCTAATATAAAGTTCATATACCCATTTTGCAACTGTACCCATCAAGTTTTTTTTTTAATCTAATATCAGTTTAAAGATGCATTGACTTTATTGTAGTCACTTTAATATCTTAAGGTAATGTTTAACATTTTTATTTTTTAAGAGTCTATACCACTTGTTTTGAAACATGTCACAAAATCTAATTTTGCATTATTGCTTTTATGAATAGATCAGAGAAGACAACCGTAGATGTGATGTTACATACTTTCTATTGTATCATATTCTAATCCATAATGTCAGTTTGTCTTATAGGTTAAAATAAGGGTGTTTACCTTAGTTCAGACTGTATTCACCAGCATTTTCTGAAAAGACATTGCATTGTATTTCCTTTTGCAATTAATAAGTAACCAACGGAAGGCTGAGTAAATAATTTATTTTTCAATACTTGTTGAAGATATTAATTGCCTGATTCAATTCAGGTATTAATTGCCTGAATCAATTATTACACTGACAATTAAAACAAAAAGACAGTTTTCTTCTTTTCTCATAGCTACCCCATGTACTTACAACAGAATGAAACACTGCCTGGTCATGCACCGTGCTCACGATTGTTGTTATGCTTGAGCCCATTGTTGCAGACACCGTGTCAATCCATCTCATTGATGGTCTTCCTCTTTTTTGCTGATTTATATTATATATGTCATTGTTGTGTGCCATCCAGTTGGTTTTGACTCATAGCAAACCCTATATAATAGAGTAGAACTACCCTGGGTTTGCTAGGGTGTAATCTTTATGGGAGCAGATTGCCAGCTCTTTTCTTCTGTGGAGCAACTAGTGATTTTGAATAACTGACATTTAGTTAGCAGCCAAGTGCTTAACCATTGTACCAACAGGGATCCTTTGTATTATGTACAGATATATAATATTTGTTTTATTCTTTCAGTTATAACTGCCATTTTTTATTTTGTTGCTCAAACAGTTGCAGCTTTTGGATATTTGGAGCTCCTTCACATTGGCTGTTATGCCGGTTGACATGCCCTGAATCTGAGCAGGAGCAAGACCCAGTTAGGTCATGGGGCCAGGAGTGTCCTCTAGTGGAGTCCTCTCCCTAGGAAAACATGAAACCAGGGACAAAGAGATTCCCCTCTAGCATAGACTTCTTCTGAAAACAACAATTCGGTGAAAAACAAATAATATCTTCTTAAATTATTTTAAATCTAAATCAATTTTAGTTGTTCTTCTTTTGTAACTGGTAAAAAAAATTGAGCAAATATGTCTAACATTTTGTCTGTAGCTTTTGTTGTAGTTGTATTGAAGTGCGACACACAAATAAAATCTGTTAGTAATGGAAACTTACCAGGGTGAAAACGAGAGCATCTGTTGTGATATGAAAAACCTGAATTCTAATCAAAATAATTCTACTTATTAAATAATTCATAGAAAGATGCAAGATTAAGATACGCGTTCATTGGTACAACTCCAAACTCCATAAGAAGGAGGTTATTTCCTTTTAAACAAAGTAGAGTCAGAAGATTTAAATATAATAATGCTGCTGCTGCTGATGATGATACTGCATATATACCCATGAAACAAAAATTGACCATAATGCACTCCTTTCCACAGCAGTGGAGTTTTTAATGTGTTTAGTAACAGTAATTGGTAATTTCAGTGTGTGGTGCTTTTAATAAAGCACAGAATTTTGACAAATCCCTAATATTCTCCTTAGGTGAAGTATCTCCTCAATTTGCTATCTAAAAATAGACTCTATGGTTTATATTAGGATAGACACTTTGTTCTGTACAGGCTTATTGGCTTTGTGATGTGCATGCTGTCATGTGTCCACCATTACTGTATCATACAGAATAATTTCAGTGCCATAAGAATGCTCTGTGCTCCACCTATTTTTTCCTCCCTCATTCACTCTCCATCCCAAAACCCCTGGCAACCACTGATCTTTTTATGGTCGCTATAATTTTGCCTTTTCAGTAGAATCATGTAGTTGGTATCATAGAGTATGTAGCTATTCCAGAGTGTCTTCATTCACCTAACAATACGCAGTTAAAGTTCCTCTATGTCCCTCCAAACTTGATAGCTCTTTTGTTGTTGTTGTTGTTGTTAGGTGGTATAGAGTCGGTTGTGACTCAGTGACCCTATGTACAACATTATTTAATAGCTAACATTATTTAATAGCTAAATAATACTCTACTGAATGGATATACCATAGTTTGTTTATCCATTTACCTATTGAAGGACATCTTGGTTGCTTCCAATCTTGAGCAATTCTGAATAAAGCTGCTGTAAACGCTCATGTTCATGTTTTTATGTGGAGAGTTTCAACTTTTTAAATTGTGAAATGTAACAGATGTGGTACAGTCCACTTGATATTAATTAACAATGTGCTAAATTATTAAAAAGTGAAGTCTTGAGATCATCATGCTAATCAAGAAATAGAACATTTCCAGGATTCCAGAAACCCTCAGAATAACCCTTCCCAATTATGTACACACTTTTAAATGGTAACCATTATCATGATTATTGATGGTATTAACATTTTTTTCAGTGTGTTACCACCTAAGTATATATAAACCATTATAAAATATAATTTACTGTCATTTTCTTTTATGTACTTGTGATCATTGAATAAGATTTTTTTCCTGGTTTCTTTTTCCCAACATTATATTGTTTCAATTTATTCATGTTCCTATGGGCAACTATAGACTTTTTTCCATTGTTGTATAGCATTCAATTATATACAAACGTAGGCTAGGTTAGGGTAAAATAGTGTAGTATAGGCTAGGATAAGACAGGACTTTGATTTATTTCCAGTTTATGGCTAATTTGACAATAATGATAATATTCTTAACATATATTCTGATGCTCAAAATTAGGCATTTTTCTTGATAATATTTCCAGGAGTGGAATTGCTGAGCCACAGGTGATATAAATCTTACATTTTGTAGAAATGCCATACGATTTTGTATCATAGCAGTTTCAGTGCACGTTCAGCCAGTAGTTAAAATTCCACTGTTCCATGTATCTGTCAATAGTTGATAGCATCAGATTCATTTTTGGCGATCTGTTAGACATATATAGTATGTATCTCTTACTGTGGTTTTAATTTGCATTTTATGATTGCTAATAAGTTTGAATAGCTTTCTTTATGATTATAGGTCATTTAGATTTCAGCTTAGTGTAGTACTTGCTCAAGTGTTCAATTTTCTTTGAGATTGCTTTCTTCATATTGACTAATAGGTTCTCTGTTTTGTTTTGTTTTTGTTTATTGTAATACATTCAAATTTAAAACCTTGGTCAGGCATATATATATTGAATTGCTTCTACCAATCTTTTGTTTGCATTTTCCTTTTCTTAATGGTGTATTTGATGAGTAGACGTTAATTTTAATTTACTTAAAATCACCTATCCTTTCTTTGATATTTTATGGTTTGTACATTAATTTAGAAGTGTTTTGATTTGTTTTGTGATCATGAGTATATATTTCCTTTATTTATCCTCAGTATTAGTTTGGTCTAAATTACATAATCTCTCATTACCAGAAGCGAACCCACCTCAGGCCCGTTCGATTATACTATTTAATGAAGTAAACTGACAGCTACATGTATCAAATAGTTAGTGCAATAAATTATTTTAAAGTAATTGCGTTAGTCATTATTTCCTAGGAATCTTATTTCAAATATAACTTCATTCTTATGGACCTGCCAGTAAAGGGTAAGCTGTAAAACTGAGCAGTTACTGGCCTGTCCATTTATATTTTTCCATTTATTCATTGAAGAAAGAAAACAATGATAATAAACATCTTATTTTTATTAAAATTTTCTAATAGTTTCTCTTGATTCTGGAGTCATGGTGGCACAGTTCTAGTCTGTACATCTTTCAATAAAAATAAGTTGTGAATAATAAAAAGAATATTTACCTTCTTATTTTCTAGGTCATGTGGGCACATATCTAATTAATAGATCATTTTGAATAATTAACACTACAGAATTAAGACTAGTGTGCAAGACATTCCTATTTCATTTAGAATTTTAATTTTTGGTTCTTAAAAAGTCATTCTTATCAATGCTGGCAATAGTACTGTGGTTTGTTTTAAAGATGCCTTTAAAAATATTGTTAGGATTAGATTGCATAACTTAGGCACACTACAAATGATATTAGATAATAAGATATTCTGCCTATGGCACGTTATTTTTATGAGACTCATAGGAAGCAGAACACACCTATGTACATAGTAAACTGCAAAGGGTTGTGCAAATTTAAATTTAAATTTAGTGTCACTATTATGTAGTACAAGCACACCTGATAGATGCCATCAGAATGCAACTTTCTGTTGTCTCCCAGTATCCGCTTAATTAAAGTATATTCCATGAGCAAAGTTTTTTTTTCTGCCATTGGATACAAATTCTGGTAGGCCGTATAATTTTTCAGTTCACTCTAAGGCAATAGAGAGGTCTTTCTTCATTTTAATCAATTGGTTACTCAACACTTCAACACTCATTCGGGGTCAAAATTTCCCCAATTCTTTACTTTTCTGCAAAGCCTAAGCTGTGGTTAGATTCTTCTTTCTTTCATTTTTTTCTCTTCTCTCAATAGCCAGTTTCTGTCCCTGCCAGGGTAGGAGTGTCAAAGGGCAGAGAAGAAATATTCTTCCTTCATTGGTACCATCCTTGGACCTGGTATAAGTTTAAGGCTGTTTTTTTCTGGGGTGTTTTCAGGAGACCTGGTGGCACAGTGTTTGGCTGTTAATCAAAACGTTGGTTGTTTGAATCCACCAGTGGCTCCATGGGAGAAAGATGTGGCAGTCTGCTTCCGTAAAGATTTACAGCCTTGGAAACCCTATGGGGCAGTTCTACTCTGTCCTCTAGGGTGTCTATGAGTCAGAATTGACTCCATAGCAGTGGGTAGTTGGTGGGGTGTTTTCATAGTCACTGGATGCTGGACTGGATCCACAGCGACTCACTTAGCAGGAGCATCTGCTCTTTGGTTGCCTTCTAGCCACTTAGTTTTCTAATGTACACACACACTGTCTCTCTGGAGCGCCATCATCTCTGCAAGCAGACTCTGGGGCAGGATCCTAGTTACCTTGAGTCCAGCATCTGGTCCTTGGGACTTACCATTTTAACTAGCTGATGCAAAGAGGTGTCATTTCTTTCAAGAGGTGGATTTTCTACAAAGCTAGTGAAATATAAACTCCCATGCTCCATACTTGCATGCACCCCTGTGAAGGCTAGGATTTGCTGGCAGATCTGGAGTGTTCTAAGTGGGGAGGAGAAGCCATCTTTCAATCAAGTTATTTTCGTCTTTGGTACATCTGGTAAATTCTCCTAAAGAAATTTCAGAGTGTCCAGTAAACTTTTTTTTTCATTCTAAACAAATATTCCATTTATAACCTAATTTTTTTTCCATTTTTTTCCTTAAACAGGGCCCTCCAAATTTTAATAGCGTCAAACCCCACAAAACCTAAATCAACTTCTGGTTGTTTCCTAGATACAGTTAACTGCTACCACAGAGAGTTTCTTCTATGGTCCCACATTTCTCAGGAATGTGTCAGAAACCGGCCCACTATAACCCCACTCGTTAGATTCTACAAGTCAGTACTTAAAAAACCCTCTCTGCACTTTTGGTGAAGCTCTACTGGGGGGATACTGGGTATAAAACATGGAAACACTCCTCCTTATAGAAATATTTGTCAGTCTTCTATCTCTCATCACTTTCATATATTCTGTGGGTTTGACAGCCATTTAAGAGCTTTCGATGATTTATTTTGAAATTTCTTGAGAATGGTCTAACAACGCTGTCCAACAGAACTTTCTGTGAAGATATATATAATCTATTGTGCTTCTAAAATTGTAGTCATCAGCTATATGTGGCTACCGAGCACTTGAAATGTGGTTTGTGAAACAGAGGAGCTGAGTTGTGGAATGATATCAAAGACATAAGACATGAAGAAAGCAAGAGGTCATTAAAAAGACAGGAAAGAAAGAAAACACCAAAATGAATGTCAGAAACCCTTTGAAACTTGCTCCTGAATGTCAAATAGCTAAAGCAAACAGAGGAAATGATGAAGTAAAAGAGATGAACAAAATATTTCAAAAGGCAGCTCTAGAAGACAAAGTAAAGTATTACAATGAAATGTGCAAAGACCTGGAGTTAGAAAACCAAAAAGGATGAACACGCTCAGCATTTCTCAAGCTGAAAGAACTGAAGAAAATATTCAAGCCTCGAGTCGTAATATTGAAGGAGTCTATGGGGAAAATATTGAACGACACAGGAAGCATTGAAAGAAGATGGAAAGAACACACAGAGTGACTGTACCAAAAAGAATTGGTGGATTTTCAAACATTTCAGGAGGTACCATAAGATTAAGAACCAATGGTACTGAAGGAAGAAGTCCAAGCTGCACTGAAGGTACTGGCAAAAAAACAAGGCTCCAGGAACTGATGGAATACCAACTGAGATGTTTCAACAAATGGATGCAGTGCTGGAGGTGCTCACTCATCTATGCCAAGAAATTTGGAAGACAGCTACCTGGCCAGCCAACTGGAAGAGAGCCATACTTATGCCCATTACAAAGAGAGGTGATCCAACAGAATGTGGAAATTATCACACAATACCATTAATATCACACAGAAGTAAAATTTTATTGAAGATCATTCCAAAGCAGTTGTAGCAGTACATCATCAGGGAACTGCCAGAAATTCAAGACAGATTCAGAAGAGTACATGGAACAAGAGTTATTGCTGATGACAGATGGATCATGGCTGAAAGCAGAGAATACCAGAAAGATGTTTACCTGTGTTTTATTAACTATACAAAGGCATTTTGACTGTGTAGATCATAACAAATTATGGATAACATTGCAAAGAATGGGAATTTCAGAACACTTAATTGTGCTCATGAGGAACCTATACATAGACCAAGAGGCAGTCATCAAACAGAACAAGGGGATACTGTGTGATTTAAAGCCAGGAAAAGTATGCATCAGGGTTGTATCCATTTACCATACTTGTTCAATCTGTATGCCAATCAGATAATCCAAAAAGCTGGACTATATGAAGAAGAATACGACATCAGGATTGTTGGAAGACTCATTAACAAACTGCAATATGCAGATGACAGAACCTTGCTTGCTGAAAGTGAAGAGGACTTAAAGCACTTGATGATGAAGAACAAAGACCACGGCCTTCAGTATGAATTACATGTCAACATAAAGAAAACAAAAATCCTCACAACTGGACCAATAAGCAACGTCACGATATATGGAGAAAAGTTGGAAGTTTTCAAGGATTTTATTTTACTTGGATTCACAATCAATGCCTATGGAAGCAGCAGCCAAGAAATCAAATGACACATTTCATCGGAAAAATCTCTGCAGAAGACCACTTTCTTTAAAGTGTTAAAAAGCAAAGATGCCACTTTGAGGCCTAAGGTGCACCTGGGCCAAGCGATGGTGTTTTCAGTCACTTCGTATGAACGCAAAATCTGCACAATGAATAAGGAAGACCGAAGAAGAATTGATGCTTTTGAATTACGGTGTTGGCTAAGAATATTGAATATATCATGGACTGCAAGAAGAATAAACAAATCTGTCCTGCAGGAAGTACAGCCATATAGTTTGGACATGTTTTTAGGAGGGATCTGTCCCTGGAGAAGGATATCATATTTGGTAAAGTAGACTAAAGAGGAAGACCCTCAACGGGATGGATTGATACAGTGGCTGCAAAAATGAGCTGAAACGTAACGATTGTGAGGATGACGGACGACTGGACAATGTTTCTTTCTGTTGTACTTAGAGTCTCTACAAGCTGGAACTGACTCGATGGCAACTAACAAGAACAACAGCTCATCACTCTTGTATCTGGGTACCTCAGATGAAACTTTTAATTCAGCATCTTGTTTCTTAAGAATTTCTGTTGTTACTTTTTTGACAGTTTTTTTTGATTCTCCTGGAATCCAGATTTCTGGGTTCGTGGAAGTGGGGAGACTCACCCAGGCCATCTACCCTTTGCTGACCTTTTGAACCCTGAAGGAACTGTTTCCCTGATGTCACTTAAAGGTCAAACAATAGCTTAATAAGCAGCTTAGCAGAAAGAGTTTTGCCTTAGGCATTGGAGTCTTTTGGAAAATTATCTGTGTGCAGCCAGTTTTAAGAAGGAAGCAGGAACTCCAGGGTCTGACTAAAGGCTGTGTTTTAGGAAGTGTGTTGTGTCCTTGGTGATTCTGTTTCTGTAACTTAGGGACCCTGAAAATCTGCTTGTGCTTTGATATTATCTTCTGGGAAATTAACGTAAGAATGGCCTACATAATCAGATTTTACTGTCCCCTCTTCAGAGATCTTCCTGACATGTTCAGGGAAATATATTCTGTTACACTAATTTTTGGTGTTTCTCTAAGCAGTTTAGGTTTTTGACATTTTTGTTGTTAAGAATTCTACTGCTTTCAATAAGAACGCTGGCAGTGGTTTTTAGTCTAAGGCCATGATACATAATGAGATGAAATGATCAATAACACAAATAGTTACATCTAAAAGTGTTCAACCCTTATTTAATATTAAAGTGGTCAGACAGTACAATCAGTTAAAAAGAAACTACCAGCCTTTAAAGAGAATGTTTTGCAGGGAAAACATAATTTACCTGTGAGGAAGTTTTATAAGCCAGGCTGTGGTGATCTAAAGGATTTCTTCAGGAGTTACCTGTTGCTTTCGAACTGTTTCCAGCTCATAGCAACCCTGTGGGACAGAGTAGAACTACCCCATAGGGTTTCCAAAGCTGTAAATATCTATAGAAGCAGACTGCAACATCATTCTCCCTTGCAGCAGCTGGTAGGTTCGAACCACTGACCTTTCAGTTAGCAGCCGATTGCTTAACCGCTGTGCCACCATGTCTCTTTTGGAGTTAGTAGACCAAAATAATTTTGTGCCACTTGAAATTCTGTTTTCAAAATCTGAAATATTTCATTCAAATATCAAGCGATATTATTCTAAAATATTTTCGTCATTGAGTAATTATTAAGGTATTTATTTCATAATATCATTAGGGAAAAACTGTAGAATTTGGGGCCAGATAATATTGTTAGATGGATTTGTTATGTATTACATAATCATGTCCTAAGTACACCTGTCAGTTTACTAATTTTATCTTTAGAAGATGTATCTGATGATCTACTTCAGACTCTCTCCTCCTCTATTCTTTTGACAAGGAAAAATTGGGAAGGAATGTCATCTATCCATGTTATCTGCACCTTTCATTGTCTCTGACTAGGCTATTTTTCAAATCTGCAAAGAATGAAGTTAACTTGTGGAAAACTGATAGCAATGCAAATATCCTGTCCCTGGAAAAGCAAATTTGTTCAGTGGAGGTTATTGACTTCCCTCCCTCACTGAAGAAGAAGACAATGATGCATATATTAAGCAAATTTATTTCAACATTCCTCATGACCCATAAATAAGTCTGTTCTTCTGATATGCTTTCAAAGCAATTGTAACAGATTTCAGATTTCCTTACTGTTAAGAGAGTTAAATAAAATTTCCACACATGTTCATTTTATAGTGTATGAAAGTGATGATTTTGTTCTCTATTTAAATTTATCCTCTAACACAACATAATTATCAGTGATGCAGACAAAGTTGTAGGTTTGATGGTCTTGTTTGTGAATAGTCCATATATGGGAAAGAGAATATACATTATATAATAGGTCTGTAAACAGAATCCAGGCTTTACTATGTGTTCTAATAGTAAAATAGTAAATGTAAAAATAGTAAATGTAAATTCCTTTAATCTGGGTACTTACCCTACATTGGCCGGGCTTATTCTCTACTTTCTTACACTTAGCTGCTTGAAACACTTTAATGATTAATCAATAGTCTTAGGATCAAAGCCACAGCATGTAGTTACCATGAGCTACTAGAACTGGATGTTATGTAACAGTGATGAACCCATTGCCTTCAACTCCTAACAGTGATGAGTACTTAAAAAATATATTAAAAAAGAATCAATTGCACAAGATAAGAAAGATGTGATTTTGGATATGTCATATATCCCTGCTGGCCTTTGTCTACTTCTGTGGTCCCTTTCACAGATAGTTTGAAAAAGTTTTTCAGATGTTCTTCATATGTCACTCTTTGCCCAAAATTCTGCAGTGACGCTCCTGCCTCAAACTTAGTTCAGTGTTCATTAGTGTCTTGATTGGCTTCCCCAAGACATGCTGACCTACAACAATCAGATTAATTCTTATGATTAAAACTTACCAAGGGCTTCCACTGACTTTAGAAGACAGTTAAAATACCAACATAAGACCTTTCTTGTTTCGGTCCTGTTTATTTTTCCAACATATGTTTCTATCTCCCTCATACTGCAATGCTGTTACATTAAATATATGTTCCTCAAAAGACCCATCTTCTGTATCAAGCTGTGATTTTTACCTGCTTAAAATGTTCTTCACTCACCTTTTCCCCTAGATATGTATGCATGGAGTGGTTGATGAGTACTGTAATTTATGAATAGCTAAATATGATAGATAGGTGACTTTACTTGTTATGTTTCTGAGGGTTACGGACTTGAATCATCCATACAGTTAGGGATTAAGCCAGAGACCCCCTATAAATTTGAATTGTGAATGATGTATGTCTTTATTTCATGGGTATGTTAATTTAGTGAATAAATTCCTAAAATTCAAGAAAAGATGAGGGAAATTCAAATCTTCTCTGAAATGTATCTTTGATTTGAATTATACTTTCAAGAAAAAAACTATCTCCAAGTTGTTATCCACTCAGCACTGCTCATGGACTGTTATCCAGGACTGTGTGTGTGTGTGCTTGTGTGTTTGCACAGGGTCTTGTGAATGTCCTCCAGACGGTGTGGTGAGTAGAGGGATTTGCTGCCTTTTTTTTCTCAGCATTAATGTCCTGGTTATCCCTGTGGCTATGCATGAGTAAGGTATCCCTGTGGCTATGTGTGAAGTTTAAAAGCTTTATTCTTGTTTTTTAAAAGTTTCTTTTAGCATAGCAACATTTAGAGATGAATCTAAAAGCAAAATTACTTTTAAGCTTAGAGTTCTGCTATGAAGATTACTTTCTTTGGTAAAAAGAATCCCAACCAGTGTCTAAAAATAGGTCTCCATGGGCACATTATGATTTGAAAGTCTATTTTTCTTTTTTTCTTAGAAAGGCTGTTTAGAAGCCTAAATAACTAACTTTAGCAAAAAAGAAAAAGAGCTCACCAACTTTGGAACGTAGGAAAAGTATCTTACATTGTCTGCTTCTCAGCTACAACTCAGCTGCCAGAATGACAGCCACACCACCTACAACCAAAACCACATAATTTTCTAAATACAGATTCCAAGGTGAACAACGAAAAGTTTTCAAAACATCAATTCCTCATATTAATTCTTTTTGAGGTTTTGTCATCCCATACTCATTGTGAATGTCTTTTTCTCTTTTACTGAATTTGACACGCCTCATGTATCACTTCAGATCCTTGTGGTCCCTCTCACCTGTCTCTTATGTCAGCCACTGTGTGGGTTCCCGCCAACGTTAGACAATATCTTGCCCTATTTCCATGCTGCAGAACTTCTTGCATTATACCCCTAGTCAGCTGATGAAGGATGTTATGAAAACCTGCTCTGTGCACTCATGCACCAGTGATGGCGGGAGTTAACCCTGCCTGCAGTAGATGTTGAGCAGTGATAGATAGATAGATGATTTCCTCTTTTGTCCACACAGCACAAAGGAAAATCTTGGGATGTATTACTACTGCTTCTTAGATGCCCACCCCCGCCCCCCAGGATCAAGCAACCATTTACCCACAGGATGAATCAGCTCAATAAGCACCATTGTCATGACTTACTCTTTCCCCATTTTCCTTTCCCTGTCCTTTATTCCCTCTCCAAAGGAGCACATTACCTCCAAAATACTCGTACATTAGTATTTGTTTCTGGCTCTTATTGCTAGAGAACCAAACTACAATGCTCACTAGTACATACAACAAAATCATTAAGTATTTTCATTTATACTTCCTAAATAAACCACAGCCCTACCCTAATCGCCTATTCCCAGTGACTGTATCAGGGCTTTCCTTCAGAGTCTCATCATTTCTCACAATAATCTCCCTCTTTCCTGGTGTACACTCTCCAAATCCTTTCCATTATAAATTTATCTTTCAAAAATGCAAATCTTTCCACAAATCCCTTCATCTGCTTTATTCTTAGACTTTTAGCTTGATATAGAACACTTTCATAAATAAGTCGATGGTTACTTCTATAGCCTAATCCCCTCTCAGCCACGTCCTCTTCCCCAGCGTACATGTAGTGTATATGGAGGCAATAAAAACTTGGAGAACATCATCGTGGGTTGTTTCATGAAGGGTCTTCTATGCTATCGTAAGAAGCTAAGTGTTAACCATGAGAAAGATAGACACTTAGAGCATTTGCTGACATCTTTGTACCCATGACCATAGGAATGCCATCCCCTGTCTAATATATTTGTCGTCCTCAGAACATATTCTGGTATCACTTGCTGTGAGAAAACTACTGTGGATTTAGACCTGATAATGGATTTAATCATTCTCTTTTTGGTACTAGTCTGTACCTATTCTCCTGCTGTATTATAAATACTTCTTTTCTTTCAGATATCAATATTTGTTGAAATGAATTTTCTGTGTTCACCCGAGAACACTTTTTCATTTTTCTTTTTTACCAAGTTGCTATGCCAGATAATCTTTATAGTTTACTTAAAGTTGATAAGCAGAGGTTAATTGTACATAGTTCTGGGATACGTCCTAAGGAATTTCCTTCTGTTTTTGGTAGGTATTTGGATTAAATAACATTTATTAAGCCCCTCAAAGGAGCCCTGGTGGTGCAATGGTTAAGTACTGGGGCTGCCAACCAACAGGTTGGCAGTTCAAACCCACAGCTCTTTCATGGGAGACAGATGTGGCAGTCTGCTTCTGTAAAGATTAAACAGACAAAAAACAACCCAAATCTGTTGCTGTCGAGTTGATTTCGACTCCTAGTGACCCCATAGGACAGAGTAGAATTGCCCCATAGGGTTTACAAGGAGCGGCTGGAAACCCTATGGGGGAGTTCTACTCTGACCTATATGGTCACTATGAGTCGGAATTCACTGGATGGCAGTGGGTTTGGTTTGGTTTTTATTAAGCCCTTCATTGTCCACACATTGTGCTAAAAGTTGAAAAACAATGACAAATACGGAGGAGCCCTTTCCAGTTGATTATATTTGGCATCTGTCTTTAGATTATTTATTTAAGCAGTGGTGAGAGACCTGTCATATAGAACATGGAGAAAACAGTATAGAATGCACCAAAGTTACATTATAAGTAGTAGAAACATTAAATGATTTAGTGTTTCAGAGGAAGGATGCACTGAGTGAGGGACGGCATGGACTGATTTAATAATGTTGCATAATTAATTTAAAAATTAAAGAGCAGTGTCTAACACATGACACGTGTAATAGTACATTTTTGTACATAAAAGATACATGCAATGATAGAAGGGGAAGAAGAATGCAAATAAAGCAGACCAATACACCAGTAATGAGGATAGTTCAGTGGATACTCAATTAAGTATTTAACTATGATAAATCAATTAAATAAATAACAAAATGAAATAACGTTTTGAATGGTAGAACACTCATTTTATCAGTCAAAGTAAGAGTTTGTTAAGTTTGCCTAATATTATCAATCATATTATTATTTAATTTTTTTGAGGTTCTGGAAAGTAAAATAATTAAAAAACTCCTAACAATAATAAAAGAAAAATAAAATTTTATTTTTAATGATGATTTGATTAGATTTCAGAATAAAACCCAAATGCTATAGTAATTTGAGGTAATGTCTAACTACATATTACATCTTGACATAATCTGAAAATAGATCAATTTTTAATCTATTCCAAGAATAAGGGCCTACAAGTGAAAATTTAAAAATAAAATCTGAATGAATGACATGGAACAAAGTTTGAACAAATGTAAAGAAATTGCATGCACTTGGAAAATAGTACAATGTAAATATTCCAATTAAATATCAAACTTTTTGAAGCAGATACTTTATATTAAAATAAAATAAATGTACAAGAATTTTAAAGGTATTTACAAAAAAATATTTGAATGTTGAAAAGGGGAATTCTCACAACAGTTATAAGAATATATTCTAAATGCAGTGTGGCAGACACTGTTAGGTGGCTATTCAACTGTTGATCTCAAGTCTCTTCTTGATTACATTCCACTCTCATAAGTTAAAAAGTAGGACATTTTCTAACCACCCAACTGTTTCGAGTGGCCAGGTAAACTAGATCTACAAATAAGAAGCAAGGTGAAGTGACTTTGAGGAGCTTCTCAAAGACATTTCTTTTTTGATTAAAAGTATTCTCAATAATTAAACATTTCCACATTTCTGCCTTATCCTCATTTTTTTCTTTCTTTAGTTGAGGTGAAGTATAGAATCACAGACATCACCTTGGCATTATGATAAGCCTAATAATGAAAGATCAATATACTGAAACTAATGAAGAAGAACTATATAATAAGTCAGGGTCTTGAATAACATTGTTGAGTGTTCAAATCGTTTTATGACCTCAAGAACTATGGTAACGAATAAATTACCATACATGAGAAGCCTCTGCTAGTTTTCTATTACTTCATTCAACATTGGCTAACTCAAATATTTATGGATTTTCAATTAAGTGGCAGAAACATTTTATATGGAGCTGATACAATAGTTAATACAGAAGAAAAAATATTTCTGGAGCTTAAACTGTTGCAGGAAGAAAAAAATGTAAATGATGATGCAGAATCCTGTCATTAGAATAACATGTGGTAACTGGGATAAGATATGTTGCTAGCAAAGGTAAAATAATTGGAATTAAATTTGCCCTTCTTCTTGAAATAGTGTTAAAAAAAAAAGTGAAATATATCAAACGACAATTTCCAGACCTTGGAACAGGCATGGCAATGATCCCTGAGAGACAGAAAAGAAACAAAGTGAGCTTTATGATTATCTCAGCTTGCTGCCTGGAGAGAGTTTCTAGGCCACAGGTCAGGGAGAGGAAACTGGTGTGGAGCCTGTCCTTGAGTTGAAGAGAGGCAGCTGGGGGTCCTGGGAGGCCAAGGCAGCCAGCGTTCAAGGGGCAGAGAATAGAAAGCAAATTCCAGAGATGTGCAGACTGCCACCCTCAAGTGTTAGCTGAATACTGGTCAGCACATGCCTGTGAGAAAACTAACCCTGGTGGTGAAGAGCCATCCAAAAGAACCCCCTGTGCTGACAGTGGCTTGGAGATAGTTTGTGTTCCCTACAGACAGGGTGGGAAACCTCATAATACATGGGCATCAAATAGACTACACAGAAGGGAATTGATCTAGTCGGTAAAATGCTCATCTAATAAATCTTAAAAGCAAGCTTCAAAAGATCAAACTATTTCTAATGAATTTAACTGTGTTTAAGAATAATGCTCCAGAATATTGATAGGAATACAAAAATACTCAGCATCCAAACAGATAAAATTGACAATCCAAAATTACTAGTCATGCAAAAAAAAAAAAAGAAAAAACAACCCATAAAGAGAAAGAAAATCAAACATTCACACCAGCATGGAAGTGACACAATGATAGTATTATTAGATAAAGGCGTTAAAACAGTTATTATAATGATACTCCATATGTCCAAGAGGGAAGAGGAAAGATTAGACAGGCTAAGGAGAGAAAGGATATAATGAAGGACAGTCATTATTCTAGCTATGAAGAATATAAATTCTTCCATGAAAAATATACTAGGTGGGATAAAAGCAAATTAGATACTGCAGAAGAAAAGACTAAGGAACTTGAAGAAGTAACAATAGAACAATTATAAATTAAACATAAGTAGAAAAAAAAAATTAAAGTATAAGCTAGGTCTGGTACAACGACCTTAACCCATTAAAAACTTGTTGCCATTGAGTCGCTTCCAACTCATAGTGACCCTATAGGACAGAGTAAAACTGCCCCATATTGTTTCCAAGGAGCTCCTGGTAGATTTGAACTGCCAACCCATGTAAGCGTAATTGGAATCTGCAAAAGAGAGGTAGTGGATAGAACTAGTATTTCCAGAAATAATACCTGGAATAAAAAAAAAAGACGTATACTATAAACCTACAGATCTAAAAATCTCATGAAATTCAAGCACAAGAAACATTAAAAGAACTATACCAAGGCACATCATAATTGACTTATTTACAACTACACACACACACACTCTCTCTCTATATGTATGCTTGTATAGTTACCTACATCTTTCTATATATTTACTTATGTGTCCAGTCATCTGTTATACAAACTAATCATTAGAACTGAAGTAGGAATCTGGAAAATAAATCCTTAAATATATTATTTGACAAATCTGAATTTTGTGAATGGTTAAGAATTATATTCTATTTAATAGATGGCATTTGGTACAACTGTCAGGCAATTCAAGATATGAATGTTGATTTCAGTATCATACCAGATATAAATGTAATTTCTCAATGAATTACGGATCAAAATATTACCGAAAAAACTCACTATGAAGTAGATTTCAACTAATGGTGAGTCATTAATAAATAATTAAAAGTTATGATAATTGATAACTGACTACATAGTAAAATGAAATAATGGTGAGGAATACAATAAAGATTTAATTGAATTTTTTTGAGATTTTCATCTTAAACAAGAGTAACCATTTTCACAATTTATTCAAACCCTTTTCGGCTTCCAAGTATTTAATTTTCTGGTCCAATTATGCTAGTGAAAACATGTAAATCTTGAAACATGCAAACATTTTTGGCATTGATGGAGCTTTCCGTGTAACACATAAATACAACAATTCTTTTTAATTTGATTTTTTTCCAAGGGTAACAAAAAAACCCCTATAGTACATGCAATTAAATCACTTTAAAAATTCACCACCTAAGGTTTCCATAATTGATGTTTGTGTTTAACTTCATCTTTTATGTTTTTAATACTGTTCTGTTTTAGTTCATTAACACAGGATAAATGAACTTTTAAAGGAACATATTTATTTAGGTTTCCCAGAATAAGCCAAATGCAATCTGCCAAGCTGTTTTGTAAATACGACACACTCACATTTTCTACATATTCCATATTCATGTTCCTTTGAAGACGTTTTGCAGATGGTAAGCTACCTACATAGAGACTAGTGAGAAAAATCCAGAGTTGTTTTTGTTTTAATAGGATATCATCACTATGCTTTCATGTGGATTCTGTGCATATTTATTAGCCGCTGAGAATGTGCATGATGGATGCTCACTTCTTATCTTGCACACTGGATTTTTATGTCTTTGCAGTGTGCTGAATTGATTTTATATGGCCTTTCCATCCAGTGTCATGTAACTACCCCAAAATGATTGACTGGGCCACAGTCTTGCAAGGAATTAGTTTGTTATGCCAATTGAGTGATTTGCAGTCCACCAACGAATTGGTCAGTTTGTGGTCCCGGTGGGAAGGTCATGCCTTGAAACTGACAAGAAGTTTGCTTATATAGGAGCCAATCCCACAGACACTGTGGGGAGACTTACTACCACCCAGAGGAGTCTGGAGTGGACCACGTCCCTTGGGCCCGTGGTCTCTGTGCTCAGAACCTCCTAAACCTAGGAGAGAGAGCTGTAACGCTGCAGATAGTACAAGACGGCGGGAGAGAGCCTAGGTGGGCTTGCCGATCCACCAAGTGATTGCTGAGCACCTTCAGGAAGGAATCTTACCAGTGGAGTTAAAAGAGCTGTTAGTGGATAAGAGTTTGGCTGCTAACCAAGAGGTCAGCAGTTCAAATCCACCAGTCACTCCTTGGAAACCCTATGGGGCAGTTCTACTCTGTCCTACAGGGAATCGACTCTATAGCAATGAGTTTTGTTTTCTTTATTTTTTTTATTTTATTTTTTTACCACTTGCCTGTGTAGGACAGAAGCCTGAGTGTGCCCTGTGCAGGAGTTCCTTGGAGAATCCTGTGGGGGTCTTTCTACAGCACGGTGGATCCGGATGCCTCTGAGTGGGAGGCATGCCAACGGAAGCGAAAAAACCGTTAACACTTGCTTGTGCCCCAGGCCAGGGTTGCACTTCTCTTTCTGTGGTGGCAGGAGAGCCTAGCAGACACGAGTACCGTGACGGGAGCCGTCGGCAGAGGGTCCTAAGATCCCACGCGGGGGTCTCCCGGCAGGCGAGGCCAGGCCCAGTGAGGCCCCAGGGCTGAGCAGAAACCTCGGGCAGCGTCGTGTTAACCAGATGCAGTAGTGCACAGGACCACGGCATCTGACCTGAACCACAGTGTGCCTGCTCAGAGACATAAAAATGGACACGGATCATTTGGGGAAGGCTAAGCGTTTCCGCTTTGAGAACTTGTTATAATCATTCACTGTTTGCTTTCCGTACATAACAGTAATGACTTTCACTTTCCAAACACTGTGTGTCTCCTGTGTCCGGCTTGGTCACAGGTAAACGTAGCACCCACG
Organism: Trichechus manatus latirostris; assembly: GCF_000243295.1. Taxonomy (NCBI): domain Eukaryota; kingdom Metazoa; phylum Chordata; class Mammalia; order Sirenia; family Trichechidae; genus Trichechus; species Trichechus manatus. Next base: position 1,249,040 of record NW_004444179.1, read on the forward strand.
GAATAGTTGAAGGCAGTGCCTGTGTGTGTCTCATTCCTAGCCATCTATGGCTGCCTGGAAGTTGGCGGAACCGCGAGTCTGCATGTGGATACAGTCTCTGAGAGCATAAAACTATTGTGGTGGCTAAGTTTTAAGTCTGATTTAGTCTTTTCTGGATCTTGACATCGGCATTCTGCATCATTGTCTTTCATCCTAACTTATGTGAAAGAAATAGCATTTAACCTAATTGGATAATGTAGATAGTATTTCTGAAGAAATTTACGTTAAACATGTTTATAAGTAACATTTTAGTAGACTGTAACAGTGGACTGTGTAATAGGACAAGTTTTACAGAAATATGATATTTGCTATCATCCTTATCAGGTCAGCATTCGGCTTAAGTGAAGTTGATATTATATACCATAAATATGGCTGCCATCCCTGAAAACCCACATCAGATTTGCCCATTTAAAAAACTAGAAGATATACAAATATCAAATAATCTATTTCTACCTGTGCTATTGGCATTTACTTAGATGTAATCGTATGTATTAATACCTCTGTATTTTCTAGATATAATGATTTCTGCTGTTGTTTCATTTATATTGTTATTATTGAACTGTACTGGGAATGACATTTAGGGAAAATATTTCCTTATAATAAGTCTCTCCTATCAGATCGAACGTATGTCCAGCTGATTTCCTAGGCAGATTACCTTCACATAAACAGTGAAAACATAATGGAAAGAACTGCCTTGCCTTTCTACTTATAGGCATGGTCCAAATGCCTCTGATATGCTACACGTACAAAGAAAATAAATGTCTGAGAAAGGGGAGAGAAATCCATTTTATTTATTATGGAGCTACAGTGTATTCTCAAAATAGTTTAGATAGTCTACTGATTTAATTCACTCTCCCGCCCAGACGTTTGACTAGACTGACTGAATAATCCTGGTAATACAACATAATGCAGAAACAATATTAGCATCTAGGTGTATTAAGACATGGCCTGTTATATTAGAAATATAACGTAGTAGAAGTGAAATGGAAAGGCATCTTTTGTCTTACTTTTAATTTACTCAGTGCTGCTTTCACCTAATATAATTTTAAAATATCTAAAATTATAACGATTTTATTTCACTAAATTTTGAAAAGAAACTGGAAAATAAAATATGTTACTGCAGTAAATATGCATATACGTAAGTTACCATGTACACAGTAAGTGTAGTTTCAATGCTCAGATCACAAATAGTGGTAGAACAATATCAAGATGGTAGCATAGTTTTTGATTCTCCCACATCTCCTCAACAAAACAGAGAAGCTAGGCTAGCAGAAGAACAACATAGACATCTTCCATAAAACTAGGTGACAAGGTATGCTCACAAACTTCAGAATGTGAGTGGCTGTGTCCAAACCAAGAGGGGTGGGGACCGAGATTACCCACAGGGCTTTAGCAGCTGTGTGGAGGCAGTGCAGGGAAGAGAAAGGGGAGTTGTAGCCCCAGGATCATCCAATATTTTCCCCCAAAATGAGAGGCTCCCACTCTGCATAAAATCCACAGCAGCTGACTTTTATCTAGTGTTGCTATACAGAAATACCACAAATAGGTGGCTTTAACTAACAGAAATTTATCTTCTCACAGTTTCGGAGGCTAGAAGTCCAAATACAGGGCACCAGCTCTAGAAGAAGGCTTTCTCTCTCTGTGGGCTCTGGAGGAAGGTCCTTGTCTCTTTTCAACTTCTGTTCCTGGATGATCTTCCTATGGCTTGGTGTCACTCTTCTCTCATCTCTGCTTGCTCACTTGCTTGTTTAACCTCTTTTATATATCAAAAGAGATTTAGACACACCCTACACTAATACTAAATTCAGCAGAGTTGGAACACTTGGAGTAAGGTGACAGAAGCTTTAGATAATGGTGGGCACCATCCAGAGGAAAGAGATGTCAGAATACAGGTGGCTAGATAGAGAGGCCATTATTTTCAATATTAATAGTTAAAAAAGAGGAGGTTGTCCTCAACACACGAAGCGAGGAAAGCTATCCTGGCTTCGCCTCATTGTGTACACAGTATTTTCCACCCCGAAGTACAAGCAAATACATTTCATTTAAATGTGTGTAACAGAAAAGGACCAAGATTTTATAAGAAAAAAAAAATCAAATTATTAACTGAAAGGTAATGAGAACATCACAGAGGGACAGGGCTTCTGTAGCTTAATATTTAAAATAGTCATAAACACCCAAAGGTGAGTTGGAGGTAATCAGAAATTCAGATGTTAGTACAAATTCCATACTCTCTGGGGTTGCAACTGTTTCATTTCAATATAGCACAGTATAACCTTTACACTCTTTTCAATTCCAAGACACCTTTTTGATAAATTCTCATTTATCAACCAGCCTGACATACAGAGGAGAGAAAAGGAAAAAGAAAATGTAGAGAGATGGTGAGAGGTACTGGGCATCTCCTATTAACCTTCTTAAGTGTTGTAGCTATTAGTATGATGAGAACTATGTTCATCAATTAAAAAAACTGTTTTTGTGGGAAAATATTATTTTTTATCCCAATTAGCCAACCCCAACCATAACACACACACACACACACACACCATGACATATGAACACAGAAAAAGCATTTGCATTTGGATTTGATTTATAATTTGGCAGATGTATTTATTGTGACTACAGAAGAAAAATCCATATGTGGTTGTTTATGACCAAAAAAGTTGAGCTTGAGAGGTAAATGTTTATGATTTTACCTTTTCTTAAGTGAGGATAATAAGTGGTGTCGAAACTGAATGAATAAATGAAGCAATCTTAATTACGTATATCCTGAATTTGGGCTCTCTACAGGCCTTTTCCAAATGCAGATATCTCTACCCACTCTAACGATTGCTGGCACTTGTGACCAGGTAAATAGGCAAGCTTTTAACTTGCTCCTTTAACCACTTCGTATAAACATATGAGATAAAGTCTGGAAATGGTCTTACAAGCAGCCCACTTGCACATGCCTTAAAGTTTTCAGTTCTGCTGCTAGGCAGCAAGCTTACACCTGTTGCAGTCAAGTCTATTTCAACTCATAGTGACCCGGTAGCTTACACATGTCATAATAATTGTCCCTATGAAGAGGCAAAGATTTCTTCCTCTATCATTCATCTGCATGGAAAGGAAATATTCTAAAGCTTTCTATTTGTCAAAATATAAAGAAATACAAAATAAATTTAACTGACTCCTTAATTCTTTAAAGCATTTTTGCATTTAATATTCATACCATTGTAAGCCATCCTCATTTAAACTTGAAGTATGTTCTGCTTGATTCTGGTGGATAGAATCCTTTCTCTATAACCGTGCCTTGTCTTCATTAAGATACATGTCTTCTCTCAGTATATTGGCTAATTGCCACTTCCAGTTGGATCTTCTGTCTCTTAAATATAACACATTTGGTATGAAATGTTTCATGATCCATCTTTCATGCACACATTTCATTAAAAATTGGTATATTTCATGGATTTTTTTTTGCCTTAAGGATAGAATATATGATCAGAAATTGTCACTTACAACTAAATGCCTTTTGATAATTTTCATTTTGAAATGATTTGAAAATCTTTTACAAATGTCAAAAATCTTATTACTAGACTATGAGACAGGTAAATATTCTTTAAAACATGTTTTCAGTTAGATGTGAGTTTGAGTCTCAATCTGAGTCTGAACACCTTTCATAAGGCAGATGTCTTAGTCATCTAGTGCTGCTATAACAGAAATACCACACGTGGACAGCTTTAACAAAGAGAAGTTTATTCTCTCACAGTCCAGTAGGCTACAAGTCCAAATTCAGGGCGTCAGCTCCAGAGGAACGCTTTCTCTCTCTGTTAGCTCTGGGGGAAGATCTGTGTCATCAATCTTCCCTTGGTCTGGGAGCTTCTCTGAGCAGGAACCGCAGGTCCAAAAAACACGCTCTGCTCCCAGCACTGCTTTCTTGGTGGTATGAGGTTCCCACATCTCTCTGCTTGCTTCTCTTTTTTATATCTTAAAAGAGATTGGCTTAAAACACTATCTAATCTTGTAGATTTTATCAATATAACTGCTGCTAATCCATCTTATTATATCATAGTGATAGGATTTACAACACATAGGGAAATCACATCAGATGACAAAGTGGAAAACCATCATACAATACTGGAAATAACCATGACCTAGCCAAATTGACAGACATTTTGGGGGGACACAATTCAATCCATGACAGCAGGCATCTCAAAAACCTCATCTCCCATCACAACTGCTCATAAATGAAAAAAAGGACACTTCATTTTTTAGAATTTAACATCTTAGCATTAACAAGGTACTCTGATGGCAACAATACAGATTTATAAACCACGTACTTCTTTCTAAATTTACTGGGGAAAAAACAAGAATCTACCTAGGTAAAATGGTCATAGAAATACCTTCACTATTTTGACCTTAATATGTATATAAAGGAGCCCTGGTGGTATTGTGGTTAAGAGCTTGGCTGCTAACCAAAAGGCTGGCAGTTCAAATCCACCAGCCACTCCTTGAAAACACTATGGGGCGATTCTACTCTGTCCTATAGGGTTGCTACTAGTAGGAATCGACCCGACGGCAACGTGTTTGGTGTTTTTTTTTTTTTTTTGGTATGTATATAGAACAGTAAAAAAAAAAAAGCAGTGAAAATAGCACAGAATTGGAAGGGACAAAACCTAGTTTCTAGCATTGGATTTGTTAAGAAAAAATGCTAACAGATTTTGCACCAATCACTTGGAAATCAGTTTCCACACCTGTCAAATGAGGGGGTTGGAATATTTTCTCTCTCAGTCTCCTTACAGCTTGGAAATCCTCTGGATTTATGATCAGTAAACCACCCTGTGCTGCTCTCTGTCCTATAAAAAGCTCCCTTTCAAATGTTGCTCAAGTGATTTTTCTTGGTAGATAAAACAGTAAGCTTCTTTCATTTAATTATTCCCAAGATGTTTTGTAAAAGTTTGAGTAATTTTCATTAAAAGTGATACCATAATTCTCCTCTGACTGTCTTTCAAGCAAGAGTTTATCAAGCTTGGTGTTTCCACAGTTCATCATAGATCTGCAGTGATAGCATCACATTATTATGTTCAGCTGAATTAACTCTCTAATTTTATATTGTTATGCTTCTGAGGTGTTAGATTGCTAAACACGGTTCATTCTTGTCTACTTTCTGGCACCAATAAACAAACAAATTTTGTATTAATTAATAATACAATAAAAATTACTTGAATTTGAAATGAATTCTTATGTATAAAGGAGACTCAATAAAAATGTTGTGTTTTAAATCAATAATACACAATACATATCAGTTATTCTAAATATAAATAATGTCTGAATTTTTGTGTGTGCTTGAAACATCCAACAGACAATAAGTTTCTCTTTTTCGCTTACTTATTTGTTCATTCATTCAAAAATTTAACAAACATTCAAGGAGCACCTAATATATGCCAGGCCCTAAGTTACGTGTTGGACGTAAAAAGATAAATATGTCAGTTCCTCTAATAATGTCAGCTCTTCCAGAGCGTTGCTCCTTCAAAATTAATACTTTACATCCCCAAATTTCTGCTTCATCCTGGACCATATGGGTGCAGTAAAGGAAATTTCCTTACTTAATTCCTCATTTACAGATATTAGGAATACCACTGAACTAAAGGTATTCAAAATGTGTCCGGTGCATATGCATTAGACATATTGGAATCACCTGTGGCAGCTTTTAAAATATACCTGCGATTGTAGCCATCCTGTCCAGCTTCCATTCCCAACATTCAAATTTCTGAAGTAGTCCGAAAATCTGAGATGAGTCCCAGGCCAGTAGCTAAGGCTCTCAGAATTTTTACATCAGGTATACCTCTTGCTCTCATGTTTTCTCTCTCCACTTTCCTATCCAATCTAAACTTCAAAAAGGAGATAGTTCTCTTCTGTTCCTCTATACCTTCAACCTTCAAAGGATTGTTTCAAGGATCATATACTTGGATTAAGAAAAAACTCCATGCTGTACTAAGTCCTAATGTTATCAGTATTTGTCTTTATAACCTTAAAGAGTGCCTGTCCCATAGTAGATGCTCAATAAATATTAATTGAATTAATTAATAAAACTTGAAAACACATACTGCCGAATTTATTTCATGAATTTCCTTGTAACTTGTATGTTTTCAAATGCACCAGATTTGCTTGTTTAAAAAAAAAAATGCATTTATATTCCTTAGTATTTTATGCTTTTTAATAAAAATGAGTAGCAATAGGTAATTTTTACAAAAATATCATTTCCAAAAGTATTTTGCTTGTTATTTATATTTTCAAAATATTTTTGTACTTTCTGTATCTCCATATGGAAATAATCTCATCTACAATTATAATCATAAGAATTAAGTATTTTGTTAGCACTTACTTGCAAAAACGTTATTTTTATTTTTATCAAAAGATCTACTTTTATTTAAAAATTGTATTATCTATAATTTGAGTATATCAGTAAATAAAATAAATTTTTCCATTTTCTAAATTCCACATGTAACAAATAAATGTGCTGCAAAACACCTTAGGTTCTAACAGGGAAATAAAAAATGTAATAAGACAGTTTGAGAATTATTTGATTGTAACACATTTTAGCAAAAGTCAAAGAAATGAAATGCTTATTTGTTAAAGGATTACTTGTTGACTAAATATTAAAGGTCAAGATACTTTTCAAGTCCTTAGAATTTTGAGTTTTGAAAGATAAGGTCAATCCAGTTAAGGACCTTAAGGGCAAGCATAGTTTTTTAGGCAACAGCACAGTTGATGGAACCATGTGAGAGACATTGTTTTGAGGAGAGTATATGAGTCTATATTTTTCCAGTTCTGTTGATTTTTTCCCATTGGTAAAGTCATATTAACCCTCTTAAACCAAAAAAAATCCATTGCCATCAAGCCGATTCCAACTCATAGTGACCATATAGGACAGAGTAGAACTGCCTCACAGGATTTCCAAGGAGCAGTTAGTGCCAACCTTTTGGTTAGCAGCCGAACGCTTAACCACTGTGCCACCAGGGCTCCAATGGCCTTCTTAGTGGAATACAGTTCTATTCTAGAACCAACCAATCTATTATTTTACTTCTGAATTACTGAATGTGTCAAGATGATGATTTACCTGAACTCACCGTCACATAATGGAAAAATAAATTTATGAATTTTTTTTACAAATTGTTCACAATGGCCACCAGAGAAAAGACTTTAAAATGTTTGTATGAACATTCTTTCCTATTCAATATGGTGGAATCTTGACGAAGTGTGCTGGGTGCTCAGGTTTGCTATAATCTCTCTCACCGTCTCCCTAGCTACTCTAATGGACATAATAGCTACTAATGGACACAAAGTAAAATATGTGCTTTAGGAGGAGCTGATTGTCTTCTGAAGGAACATAGAGCTCATTTAAGATATCATAGTAGGGTAAAAGGGGAAGGAATGCTCCTGACACTAGTAGATCTGAAATAGCCATCAGGAGATGGTCGCCCACTCTAATAATGCTCATTAACTGCAGTGGGTCTTCCACTATTTTACCTTTTATTACCCCTCTCTTGTGGGGATATGTGCCATTAAAATATGGATGTATAAAGGCCTCTATGTTGCACAGCATGTTGAGACTTGTCCCCAACATGTTGAGACTTGTCACGACTTGTTTTTCCAAACCTGTTACTGATTGGCTTGTTGACCTGAATTCCTCCTCCCTTGCCCAAAACTTGTTGTTATTCACCCAAAGCCCATTGTTGTCTTATTTGCTTCACTGTTTGCTGTACTGACTATAAAATAAACTCCTGGGACTGAAGCCGAGGTTCAACTCCTCAGAGTGACCCTCCTGGCCCTACCTCTCTGTAAGAGTTGTGGCATTGGTTATTGTCTCCACCACCCTGACAAGCGTCGCCGCTGCGACAGATGGTGCCTCGTGTGAGGGACTGCGACAGATGGTGCCCCGTGTGAGGGCAGACAGCCATATAGCTGCATAGGCACCATCGTACTCAATCTCTTTAGGTGGTGAGTATCGGATGTCCGTTTCAGGCTGTTTAAAGGCACAGCCCGAGAACTGCAGGGTTTTTCCACGGGCGGAATTTTCCTGAACGCTCTCAGATCAGGCTGCTTTAGCCCCAGAGCGGCAGGTCTTTCCTGACCACTCCCAAGGGATTTCAGGCTTCAGGCCAGAAGCTTTCCTATCATTCTTTCCTTCATTTTCCTATTCCTCCTAGCTATGGGGCATTCTCTTTCTCCTCAGCAGTGTCAGCACAAAAACCAGTTGTTGGGATTGTTAAAGGCCTCTAAACTTAAGGTGTCAGAAGAAACCCTTACCCAACTTCTGCTTTTAATTGAATCTGCCTGTCCTTGGTACCCCTCGTGGGGGAACCTTGATGTAGAAGCATGGGAACGTATCGGTAACATCATTCTTGACATGAACATCCCAGCTTCAGTTCTTATTGCTTGGCATCACTGCCGCCTCGCTTTACAGCCCCTACAGGCAGCTCCTCCTGCTCCCTCCCCTAGTAAAGAAAATGTTTATGACCCTCCTCTTTCCACGCCTCCCAAGGCTGATTTCTGTCAACATGAGTCTCTTATGGAAAGGTGTTTGCGGGAGGGCCGTGAGAAAGAGGGGTTTTCTGCTTACCCTGTCATTCGGGGATCAGGACAGCCCCGTCACAATGGACTTGGCTTTCAAGCTTTTAAGGAACTTCGTAAAAGCATGATAGAAAATGGTTTACAATGTTCCTTTACAAAAGGGATTGTGGAAGGTTTAGGACAATGCTTTGAACAGTTTTAACTCCTGCTCAATTTAGTGTATGGAGTCAAGAGTACAAGGGGCATTGTAACCTTTATGCCGTAGACAGTCTTAATCATAATATCCCTGTTAGTCTTGACATGCTCCTGGGTATTGGGAATTATTCCACTCCTCAGGCCCAGAGCCAGATGAATAGGCAAGCACTCAGTCAAGCCTCCGACACTGCCACCAAAGCCTGGAGTAAAATCCCCGATTCTAGAACTCCCACCAGCTCATTTGCCACTATTTGCCAAGCAGCAAAAGAGCCTTACATTGACTTTATCAACCGTCTCCAAACAGCCATTTCCCGACAGGTAGACAATCAACAAGCAGCTGAAGTTCTTTATCTCCAGCTTGCTTATGAAAATGCTAATGCTGACTGTCGGGCTGTTTTAGCTCCCTTAAAGGTACAGAATCTTAACCTAGCTGAAATGATTAGAGCATGTCAAAATATTGGCACAGAAACTCATAAGGCACAAGTATTAGCGGCAGCTCTCCGTATATCCACTGCCACCTGTTTTGGGTGCGGTAAACCTGGACATTTTAAGAAAGACTGTCACAGTTTAAAAAACAAAAATGCCAACACTAAACTTCCAGCCCAAAAGTGTCCCCACTGTAGTAAAGACTTTCATTTGGTTAATATATTCTGGGTTTCTCTATGCTACAGCCCTTTCTGGAGAACGTTCTGCTCATGCCTGTCCTTGTTTCACCCAAGCCATTGCAACTATGGGATGTCCCCAAGCCCTTAAAACTGATAATGGTCCTGCATATACTTCTGCTAAATTTCAACAATTTTGTGCCACTTGGAATATTCTTCATACCACTGGCATTCCTTATAACCCTCAAGGGCAAGCCATAATTGAACGTGCCCATCATACTCTCAAACAGCTCCTAAATAAACAAAGGGGGGGAGATGATGGGTCTAGAGTATGTGACCAAAATGAAAGACTTGCCAAAGCTCTCTTTATTTTTAACTTTTTATCGATTGCTAAAGATGGTTGTACTGCTGCAGAATGACTTTTTATCCCCTCTGACACCCGACCTCGCCCACAGGTCCTCTATAAAGCTCCTCAAAATCTGTCTGTCTGACAAGGACCCGTAGAATTATTAACCTGGGGGCAAGGGTATGTGGCTGTTTTGTCTCCCACAGGTCCACTTTGGATTCCCGCCCAATTAGTAAAACCATATCATGACCCAGCGACAGCCACCACCCTTCCGATGGGAACTGCCGCCACCATCCCTCCCGTGGCGCTCAGAGCCCAGTCCCAGGTTGCCGCTGCCCGGGCTCCCCGGCCCAGTCGCCTGGGGTGTCACCGCCCCGGATGGCCCTGCCTGGAGGCTCTGGGCACGCGAAAGCGGGCTCTGTACTCCGGCCGTGACTAGGGGTCCCAGACGCGCCTCGCGCTGCAGCTCCCCCGCGTGCCGGCACACTCTGCCCTGCACCTCCGCCCCTTCCCTTCTCTGAACTGCCGCCACCACCCCTTCGGTGGCTGCCATCCAACCCGACTCCAGAGCCGCAACTGACACCGGCACCCCTTCCCCTGGGGATGAACACTGAAGTGCCACCATCTGACCCGAAATCACCCCTTCCCTCAGGGATGAACACTGAACAATGGAGATCTACAATACCGGTAACATGAGGAGGTCTGAAAGCCCTCTCCTCCAAGGCTGAGCATATCCTCTCAACTGCAGGTGCCGCACTTGCACCTGGAAGTCTGTTTCTAGCTATGGTTTCCCTCGTGACAATCTATTCTCAATAGTCATCCTATATTATCTTGTTAATCAGTACTTTGTTAATCAGTAAGCTCCCAATGAAAATCTGTTATGTGTAAATTCCTCTATATTTTCTGCTTCTCCTAGTTAGATGCTTCTGTATAGATAGATTTCTAAGTTAGATGATTCCTTTCCAATTGACAGTAAATTTGTGTAAATCAGTGTTTGTTTGATTTTCAAATCTGTTATGATGTGTAAATTACCCTTCCTGGTGATTCCCTTCCAAGTAATGGCAAAGCTGTGTTAAATCATTGCTTGTTTGATTGTTAATGAATCTTTGAGCCTTTATAAATCTTTAAGCCTTTAAGAATAATAATTTCAGTGGATGTTAAAAGTTACTGTTTACC
>NW_004444179.1:1260041-1271723 GCF_000243295.1 Trichechus manatus latirostris
GTAGAGAAAATTTTACTTTATCCTAACGGGCATTTGTTGGACCAGTGAAAATCCTCTTGATTCTTATTCCATTAACTAAACAAAAGGGAGGCAATGTGGGGATATGTGCCATTAAAATATGGATGTATAAAACCCTCTGTGTTGCACAGCATGTTGAGACTTGTCCCCAACATGCTGAGACTTGTCATGACTTGTTTTTCCAAACCTGTTACTGATTGGCTTGTTTACCTGAATTCCTCCTCCCTTGCCTGAAACTTATTGTTATTCACTCAAATCCCATTGTTCTGTTATTTGCTTCACGGTTTGCTGTATTGACTATAAAATAAACTCCTGGGACTGAAGCCAGGGTTCGACTCCTCAGAGTGACCCTCCTGGCCCCACTTCTCTGTAAGAGTTGTGGCATTGGTTACTGTCTCCGCCGCCCCGACAACCATTGCTGTTGCAACACTCTCCCCTACTTGCTCTCTCCCTGTACATGATGTTTTGCACATAAGTATGGCTGTCCTGTAAGTATATTAACACAGGGAAAGAGGGACTCTGATGTACACCTCCAAGATGCTAAGCGGGGTGTGCTTGGATACAATCTAACAATACCCTCCAGTAGGAGCCTAACTTCCGGGAACCTTCGCTGATGAGAATGTTTGCTGTTCTATTTATCCCTGTCCTGTTTATTCTGTGAGTAATAAACACCTGTTGACCACGTTGTTAGAACAGTGTCTGGTCTGTGCTGCTCCAAATGGTCTTCACTAGGAACCTGTGAATGTGGCACTTTGCAAAGTAGATTTCTTAGCATTATTAACATTTTACTGAATATGAAGGCATCATTTACTTAGAAACAACATTGGAATTATTATATGTTTCTTATACATATGACTACATAATAATATATTTTAGTAGTGCAAACATAACATTAATGAAATTGTGAAAATATTTACATTTAATACTGTAGATGTGTAACCATCAAATTAACACTTTTTTTTCTACCATGAATTTCTCAAACTAAATATACAGAAAGTAGCATGAAATGGTAGGCTAACTCAACTGTCAAATAGATAATGACACAGAATAAAATATTAATGAAAAATAATTCAGAATCACCCCACTAGTTCTATTTAGCTAAAGTATTAACTTACCCAGTTTAAAAAAAACATGAATTACTTACTAATATCAGAAAAATAGGATTTTTAAAAATAAACATCAAGGTGTTTGGTTTCAATTAAAACTTCACATCTTCTGGAACCCCTGGGCTCACATTCTAGCACGGCAAATTTAAAAGAGCTGAGGAAGACTGACTGGTATTTCAAAGATTCTTCCCTCACCCTGTCCTTGGGTGATGCAAAAGATTAATATTTTCTACTGCTAAACAAAAGTGTAGAGGTTCAAGTCCACCCAGAAGCATCTGAGAAGGAAAGCATGGCTATATACTTCAGAAAAATCTCCCCTGAAAACCAGATTGAGCACAGTTCTACGCGGACACACATAGGTTGTCATAAGTCAGAGTAGACTCTATGGCAACTGGTAGTTTTACCCTGACACTAAAACAGTATGTTTTCTCTTAAATCTTGTGGCACAGTGGTTCAGAGCTTGGCTGCTAACCAAAAGGTCGGCAGTTCAAATCCACCAGCCGCTCGTTGGAAACCCTATGGGACAGTTCTACTCTGTCCTATAGCATACCTATGAGTCGGAAACAACTAGACAGCAACAGATTTGTCTGTTTGCTTTTTGCTGCCCTTATATTCTACCCTGCTGGGTTCTCACAGGCATTGTATTTCAAACACCAAATTCAAGTATCTTTGATCTCTTATCGGAGGATGAGATAGAGATTTTATAGATACTGAATTAGTAAAGTAAGCTGTTTGATATCTTACTTAGTCATTGCTAGCAATTCCAACATCAAATAATCATCTTTTAATTACCTGAAATAATACAGTGAGACACATGATGAAATGTATTTTATGTATTTTGTTTTATTTTTAACATTTTATAATTTATTATTTTTCAAAATAAATTATTTTATGTCCTTTTTTCCAAAAATTGTTCAGATTTGAGTTTTATCTCATTTATATTTCATAGCCAACACTGTTCTAACTGGTATTAAAAGACAGTGTTAATGCAGCCCACAAAAGAAGGAAAAATAAATGTTTGCTAACTCATTAACCCATTGCCATCGAATCAATTCTGACTCCTAGTGACCATGCAGGACAGAATAGAACTGCCCAGAGGGTTTCCAAGGCTGTAATCTTTATGGAAGCAGACTGCAACATCTTTCTCCTGCCGAGCAGCTGGTGGATTCAAACTGCCAACATTTTTGTTGGCAGCCGAGCACTTAATTGCTATCCCATCAGGGCTCAAAGATGTCACTTTGAGAACTAAGGTGTGCCTGACCCAAACCATGGTATTTTCTATTGCCTCATATGCCTGCCAAAGCTGGACAATGCATAAGGAAGACTGAAGAAGAATTGATGCATTTGAATTATGGAATTGGCAAAGAATATTGAAAATACCATGGACTGCCAGAAAGATGAACAAATCTGTCTTGGAAGAAGTATGCCAGAATGCTCCTTAGAAGTGAGGATGGAGACACTTTGCCTCAGATAATTTGGACATGTTATCAGGAGGGACTAGCACCTGGAGAAGGACATCATGCTTGGTAAATAGAGAGAGGGCCAGCAAAAAAGAAGAATACCCTCAATGAGATGGATGGACATAGTGGCTGCAACAATGGGCTCAAACATAGCAACAGTTGTGAGGATGGCACAGGACCAGCCAGCATTTTCTTCAGTTGTATGTAGGGTCACTATGAATCCTAAGCAGCTCAACTGCACCTAACAACAACAACAACAATTTATTAACAGAAGTTAGGATTGTGAGAATTCCCTCTACTTAGAGATTTAAAATCACTCTCAAAAAAGAAGTACAATACCCTGGAAGGTGTTTTGGTTGTCAGAATGGTGGGTCAGGGGTGTTACTGATCTTTAGGGAGTGACCAGGGAGGCCAGATTCCCTGCAATGCCATAGCAGTTTCATTATAACAAAAAAATTGTCTATCTGCACTGGTTTTGAATGTTCCAAATATTGTATGGCAGTGCTTCTTAAACGTTACTGTGTTTACATATCACCTGATTTTTGTAAAAATGCCAGTTCTTACCAGTTCTCAGGTGATGCGTATCCTGCTGGACCTCTGACCACAGTTGGAGTTGCAAGTCCTAAGGGTCCTTAACATTTGTTTATGAATATCCTGAAAATTTGTTTATGAATATCTAAGCCAGGAGATTAACGGTATGCCCGTGTGTCTATCTGCACTGCTTATGCAGACAAGCTGTGCCTCAAACTTCCAGGCAGCCATAGACGGCTAGGAATGAGGCACGTACACCCACTGGCATTAACCATTCCAAGGGTGCTACATTCATCCGTAATGGAGCGGGACACATAAGGCACATACATAGTGTTGGCAAAGTGAAATCTGTTATTATTATTTATAGAAAATAAATAGTAAACAATAACAACAGATTCTCAAAAGGGAAACTCTTACCCTTCCCCAAATTACCCCTTTCCATTCTTATGTTTCTGGACGGGAACACCGTGATTCAGGTCAAATGCTACGTTTACATCACCACTGCCTCTGGCTACCACCACACTACCCGGCGGTCCTGCACAGCTCTAGAGGCTCCTATTCTGCCTCTGGGCTTCTCTGGGCCTTGCCTCACTGGCAGAAAGACACCTCCACAGAATCTCCTGAGCCCCTGCGGCTGGACCCTTCTAGCCTCTGCCACTGACTCCCGTGCTACCCAGTCTCATCTGGTTCTCTCTCTTGCTGCCACGCTACCTGGGCTTCACTGCCCAAAGGCCCACTTGGCTCCCTTCATGCTGGGAAGGAGGAATGGTGTTGCACGCGGCACACTCAGGCTTCAGCCCTGCAAGGGCAAGTGTTACAGTTCTTTAGCAGCAGGCAATCCTTCTGCACAGAGGCACCCAACTCTCTCTTTGTGGGCTGACAAGCACATCGTTTTTTCCATCTTCAGTGTTACAGCTCTCTTTTCTGGGTCTAGGAGGTTCTTAGCACAGGGACCCTGGGTCCAAAGGACTTGCTCAGCTCCAGGCTCTTCTTGATAGTAATAAGGTCCCCTCCACCCTCTGTGGGATTGGCCCTTATATAAACCTAGCAATATGTCAAAACCCGTTAATCTCCTAGCTAGACTGCAAGCAGTTCAGTCCTTTTGGGTGGATTTTTAAGCCACTATTTGCATAGTAAAGAGACCAATCCCTTGCAAGATTGTGGTCCAGCTAATCATTTTGTGGGCGTTAGAAGACCATGGTTAGACAGGACATATAAAAAGTATTCATTGCACTGCACTAACTCTGTATATAAATACAAACTTCTTTTTGGTATAACTCTTGCATACTCTGAATTTTCCAGTAATGCAAATTCCTAGCAAATAGAAGAAAGACTGTACTTTGTTCAGACTTAGCCAATGATTGTATTATACTGGAAAAATCATCATCAACTGCAATGCTGATTATGGTTTTTGAGTTTTCAGTAAAACATACCTGTATTAGTCTGGCTTGTAGCTGTCAAAACAACAGTAATTCTTCACTTAAGTGTATTATGTCTAATAGTGTAATTATGCCTATGATTTTTTTCCCCAACTTTGCATTATGACAATTTTTAAATCTACAGAAAAGGTAAAAGAACACTGTGAACATTCATAGAGCCATGACATAGATTCAACAATTGTTAACATTTCACTGAACCATTTGAAAGTCAGTTACATTTCATCTTTAAATATATCTGCATGCATCTCCTAAGAAGAAAGAAGTCTCCTACATAACCAAAGTAACATTATCACAAATAATTTATCTATTGCATTAAGCTGTTGAAGTTATTGGAATAAAGTTGTTCATAATATTTCCTTATTGTCCTGTTAAAGACTATAGGGTATGTAATGATGTCTCTCTTTAATTTCTGAAAGGTTAATTTTTGTCTTTCCTCTCTTTTTTTGGATAAATCTAGTTAGAGGTTTGTCCATTTTATTGATTTTTCTTTTCAAAGAACCAGCTGTGCGTTTTCATTTGCTATTTTCTTTCTTTTTTTCAGTTTCCTATTTTGTTGATTTTTACTATGTTTGTCATTTCCTTCTTTTGGGTTTAGTTTGCTTTTTTTGCCCCCTAGCATCTTAATGTGGAAGTTTAGGTAACTTTTAGCTGCATCTCACATAGACTGTGCCTGTGAATTTGTATATTAAAATTCTCATCATTTTATTATAAATTCCTTTCATGTTATTTATCATATAATAGTATAATCAATGCTATTATGTTGATATTTTTGGAACAATGTGTGTAAGTACATTATATAATCTAGAAATTTCATTTCATAATATTAAAAACTCCAAAGCAAACTCGTTGCCATTGAGTCAACTTTGACTCATGCAGCACCATGTGTTACAGAGTAGAACTGCTCTCTTGGGTTTTCTCGGCTGTAATCTTTACAGAAGCAGATTGCCAGGCCTTCCTTCAATGTTGCCAGTTGGTAGGTGAGAACTGCCAACCTTCAGCGTAGTAAAGGAGCACAAATCATTTGCACAACCCAGATCCCAGTAGTTGTTGTTGTTAGGTGCTGTCAAGTTGGTTCCAACTCATAGCCACCCTATAGGACAAAGTAGAACTGTCCCATAGAGTAGCCAAGGAACCGCTGGTGGATTTGAACTTCTGAGCTTTTTGGTTAGCAGCCAAAGTTTGCCGTAGCTCTTAACCACTGTGCTACCAGGGCTCTAGATCCCAGTAGAGGGGGTATTAAAATGTGTTTTCATAAAATGTGGGACATTGAGTTTAACAGGCTAAAATCCATTGTCTAATATTTTAGAATTATTTGCTGTCGTTCTGTTTGTTTGTTTTTCTTTTTAACTCCATAAAGAATCAGGTTTTAAATACAATAAACCTATTAGTTAAGTTTTAAATTATATAATGAAAAGGATAATTTTATTACGTTACCAGAGTACCCTTGAAAACAACCTCAACAGTTAGTAGGGAAGTATTGTGTACCAGCCCCTTTTACTCAAAGGACCAGCAGTATAAGCATTAAGTGAGATTTAGTTAGAAATGTGGAATCTCAGACCCCACCCTAGATCCACTGTCATAATCGACATTTTAACAAAATCTCTAGGTAGCGTGTGTACAATTTAAGTCTGAGAAGCACTGCCCTGCTCCACGTCTTGAACACTGATGGTCAAGCCACCTACTTTCCTACCAGTAACAGCAGCAAGCCTGGTACCTTCGACTCATTTTTTGCCCAAGAATTTCCAAAATGAATAGAAGTTACAGCAGAGAATCATATGGATCATGGCATGTTACTGTGGCCCACTATTTCCCGAGTAGGTGGGAAGTCTTGTGACATGGGTTATCTTCTCTGTTACTTTGCATATGTTAGAGATCATTGTTTCTGAAAGGGAAGGAAATAGGAAGAAGGTAGAGGCAATAGTAGGGTAGTGAGAAGGTTGTCAGGGCGAATGTCACCTCAGAATGCAGTGATGGAGACTGGGCAGTGCACTCCTCCTCTCCCCGGGACACTGTTGCCTCTGTCAGTGAGCCTCAGGCTGCCCAGTAGTATCACTGCTTCTCCACATAGGAGCAGGACACAGAACTTTGTATTAGATCTGCAATCATAGTTTCTTCTCTCTTGCAAGGGATTTTCTCTCCTAATTGAGTAGATTCTTTTTCCTTCCATTTAAAAATTTGAAATACAAGCTTTGAGTAAATCTTTCCTACCCTCATGAAACCTCCCCAAATCCCTAAACATGGCTACTAACCCTGTATCATCATGTCTAAGTAAACCAAATTGCAATAATCTCTTGTCACAAAAGGTCTTTAATTAAACCAGCAATTGCCATTTATCTTGTACTTGCCCTCCAGAGTAAATGAATCACGGTTAATATCTAGGGCATGAAATTTCTCATAACACTAAATAATGGAAAATGCCACCATTTATACTCACTGGAATAAAACAAAACAAACAAACAAAAAAAAAAAACATTTACTTTAGTGAATCTAAGATACTTCCCTCTGTCTTATAAGAGGGGCGTGGGGAAGAGGCTGCCATTAAGGTGAGTTTAAGGTAATTTTCTGGCCTGGACCTCCTGGAGAAAACCAAACAAAATCCACTGCCCTCAAGTTGATTGCAACTCACAGCGACCCTATAGGATGGCATAGAAGTGCCCCATAGGGTTTCCAAGGCTGTAAATCTCTACAGAAGCATATTGCCACATCTTTTTCCCGCAGAGCAGCTGGTGAGTTCTAACCGTCTACTTTTCGGTTAGCAGCCGAGTGCTTTAACCACTGCACCACCAGGGCTTCTTCCTTGTGGAGAAGATGAGGGAAAATGATTTCTAGCTGGGGAAGTCTGCTGAAGAGTTAAATGTACAGACCCAAGGAGAATGCAGAGGAATAAGGGATGAATGCTGGCTGCAAGCTTTAGGGTTAGTGGCACTTCTGGTACTGGATCAGAGACAAAGGTCCTGAACTCAATCAAATATTCTCCCTGTAATTTTAGTTTGTCCTTTAACGGCAACTTGAAATCTCTCGATTGTCCTCAATAGGATCTGGCTTAAAAAAAAAAAAAACAAAAAAACAAACCCATTGCTGTCTAGTCGACTCTGACTCATACTGACCCAATAGAACAGAGTAGATTTGCCCCATGGGGTTTCCAAGGAGCAGCTGGTGGATTTGAACTGCCAACCTTTTGGTTAGCAGCCGAGCTCTTAACCACTCCTCCACCAGGGCTTCTGTGTAGGAATGAGAAAAATCTAATGAACAAATAAAGATTATTTCTTCATTTTCTATATCTTAAGATCATTTGAGTGTTTTGTCATTTCTGGGATTTGTTTCCTTGTTTTTATTTCTGTTTTTGTTTTACTTGGCTACCCTAAATCTCTTCTATAAAGACCCTAGAAATAAAGAGGTTTTAGCCATACTTCTAAGTAATCATTTGACTTAATTAAATTTCATTCAAAATTTATATGCATTGGCAGTTCACAGCTGTTAGTCAAGCAAGGTTCACATACGCTGCTTGCTAAATATAATGCACACACTGAGGTTATGACTACACATCTGGTAGTAAATCTTTAATTATACTGGGCCAGCTGACACTTCTGGTCATCTAGAATTATGCTACAGGTAACTAAAACACACGTTATTAAATTGCCAGACCATAACTGTCGAAGAAGTTCCAGAATCATTCATATGAACAAACGTAAAGGGGAAAATATGTAGTCTCTTAGAGTTATAGGTTTCTTCTGATGAAAACTTTGAGGCATTTTATAGCCTCATAGCAAACTTATACGTGTCAGAATTTTTCTTCAGTATCCCCTTGCCTTTTCTTTGCCTCCTCCTCATTCCTTAGCCCTCTTGGTACTCAGTCACCCTGAAGCTGGTCCCCATACCTGCCAGTGATAATGCACTGAAGCACCACCTCCTTGTTCTACTGTGTGGACCCCTGTTTATGCTTAGGTTAATGTCATATATGTCATGAACACTCAAAGACACAGTAGGCAGTCCAACTGTGTTCAAAATGTGAGACTGGTATACCTTTAATGTAGAACATAAATACTTTGTCACAGCAATCAGATTCTCCCATTCATATGCCAAGTTCTTGCCTGTGTGCATTACCCTGTTTGTCCTTGGAATACCTTTTTATACTTCTGTAGACAAGGCCAATAATTCATGAGAGAGCTGGGAATAGAAAACAGTCCTCCCTATTTCCCAGCAGAGTATTCTTGCCACTAGATTATATTGACTCCTTGTACACATTAGATATTTCACTTGCACATTGAAACAGATCAGTATTTTTGATTGAGTTTGACATTTTGAAATTTAACTACAATAGCTTACCCTATAAACAGGAAGTGACTGTAAAACAGATGTTCTTATTTAGAGAAGATGTTACCAAAAGAGCAAGTCACTAAATTTGTCCTTGCTGTAATTGTGTCATGTAAACCAAGAGGAAAGAGTCAGAGTCCTAAGACTAAAGAAACCCTTACAGGAAAAGTATGTCATCGCTCAATGTTCTAAGATGTCACCCGAAGAAAGAATGTGATTTAAGGTTCAACACTGTTCCTGTGTGATATGAATAATAATTTCCAAATTCTGATATGCAATTACTGAGCAAAAGTCTTTCAATATATGTGGAAGTAAAAATATGAGGATGATCCTTAATGAATTAGGAAAAAGATTCTCCCTCAAACTCTGGAAATCAATGACTATGGTTTTAAATTTTGTAGGGAAAATTAATTCAGTGCATTTATTTACCATGACCTTTTATCTATGAAAGTTGAGCAATTTTTGTTTGCTTAAAAAAGATATATTTAACATGGAAAAATCAATTTTGAAATGAAACATTTATTGATTCATCATAAATGTATGTGTTCAATGGGATTCAAGAAATATTAAAAATTGCTTGTATGGTTTTCAGGAGGATAAAATAGTATTTTCAAATATCTTATCTTGAGATAAAACTCACTGACTATCCTTCGACACTTTCCAAAATAATCTACCCTCATCCATGGCCCTCACAAGGCATAAGCAAACGGGTCCAAATTTATGTTGAATGAATCCATTCATGTGATCACAGCTGATTAGACCATGGTGGATAACTGACCCAAGTTGGGGAAGGTATTTGGAATTAGGACACTGACAGAATTAGTTAGGTAATTATGAGAAGTCAAATGAGATATATATTTTTTTTAAGGTTCAAGTCTAAGATGCTGTTTGGAGAAGCCATAATGGCGCATGACTGACAGGATTTGTGTTAATCTCTTGAGAGAAAAAAATGAATCAAAGACTTAAGGTGATGCTGTGATGAGGAACTCTGTAGCACTGATGGAGATAATACAGAATTGGTTCTTACCCTTCAAAGATTAAAGTTCCAGTATGCTCTGTTGTTGTTGTTGGTTGCTGTCAAGTTGGTTCCAATTCATACCAACCCTATATACAAGAGAAGGAAACACTGTCCGGTCTTGTGTCATCCTCACAATGGTCCCTATGCTTGAGCCCATTGTTGCAGCCTCTGTGTCAGTCCATCTCATTGAGGGCCTTCCTCTCTATCCCTGACCCTCTACTTTACCAAGCATGATGTCCTTCTCCAAGGACTGGTCCTTCCTGATAAAATGTCCAAAATACATGAGATGAAGTCTTCCCATCCTTGCTTCTAAGGGGTCTTCTTGCTGTACTTCTTCCAAGACAGATTTTTTTGCTCTTCTGGCAGTCCATGGTATATTCCATATTTTTGTTTTCTTTATTTTGAGGTGTAATCCATATTAAAGGCTGTGGTCTTTGATCTTCATCAGTAAGTGCTTCAAGTCGTCTTCACTTTCAGCAAGCAAAGTTGTGTCATCTGCATAACGCAGGTTGTTAATGAGTCTTCCTCCAATCCGGATGCCCCTTTCCTCTTCATATAGTCCAGCTTCTCAAATTATTTGCTCAACATATAGATTGAATATGTATGGTGAAAGGATTCAAACCTGACACACACCTTCCCTGACTTTAACCTATGCAGTGTCTCCTTGTTCTGTTCGAACAACTGCCTCTTGATCCATGTACAGGTTCCTCGTGAACACAATTGAGTGTTCTGGAATTCCCATACTTAGTAATGTTATCTATAATTTGTTATGACCCACACAGTCGAATGCCTTTGCATTGTCAATAAAACACAGGCAAACATCTTTCTGGTTTTCTCTGCTTTCAACCAGGATCCATCTGACATCAGCAGTGATATCCCTGGTTCCATGTCCTCTTCGGAATTTGGCTTAGTTTCTGGCAGTTCCTTACTGGTGTATTGCTGCAGCTGCTTTTGAAAGATCTTCAGCAAAATTTTACTTGAACGTGATATTAAAAATATTGTTTGATAATTCCACATTTGTTTGGGTCACCTTTCTTGGGAATAGGCATTAATATGAATCTCTTCAAGCTGATTGGCCAGGTAGCTGTCTTCCAAATTTCTTGGCATAGACAAATGAGCACTTCCAGTGCTGCATCCTTTCGTTGAAACATCTCAGTTGGAATTTCATTAATTCCTGGAGCCTTGTTTTTCAACAATGCCTTCAGTGCAGCTTGGACTTCTTCCTTCGTTGCCATTGGTTCTTGATCATATGCTACCTCCTAAAATGGTTGAAAATAGACCAATTCTTTCTGGTATAGTGACTTTGTGTATTCTTTCCAACTTCTTTTGATGCTTTCTGTGTCATTTAATATTTTGCCTGTAGAATCCTTCAGCATTGCAACTTGAGGCTTGAATTTTTTCTTTTCAGTTCTTTTAGCTTGAGAAATGTTGTGTGTTCTTCCCTTTTGGTTTTCTATCTCCAGGTCTTTGTACATGTCATTATAATATTTTGAGTCAGAATTGACTCGATGGCAATGAGTAGTATGGTCTAGCTATACTTAAGTTTCTATTCATAAGTAATATAGCAGGGAGCTCTGGTGATGCAAAGGGTTAAGACCTTGGCTGTTAATTGAAAGGTTGGTAGTTTGAACCACCTGGCTGCTCTGTGGGAGAAACACCTGGGGATCTGCTCCCATAAAAATTACAGCCTAGGGACTCCGGCAAGATGGCGGTCTAGGCAGAAGCACCACGCCGTCCCTCCACAACAAAGATCCGAAAAACTAAGCCAAACAGAGAATCAACAATCCTGAAACCCT
>NW_004444179.1:1279987-1314225 GCF_000243295.1 Trichechus manatus latirostris
AAAAAAAAAAAAAAAAAAATTACAGCCTAGAAAATCCTGTAGGACTGTTCTACTCTGTCACACAAAGTTGCTATGAGTGGAATTTGACAACAACAAATGACATGGTATCTGCTAATTTCTTCCTTGCCAAAATAAAATTTATTACTTGTGCTAAATTGACTGGGTTATCATTTCTTGTGTAATGGCACTAATATTCCAAACTTACTTGAGCCTACCAAATTCAGATATGCAATCTTGAAACTGTATTTCTAGAACAAACTTTAACTTTTGACTTTCAACCTGTCTCACGGCAGAGAATTTCACCTAGACATTTTAAGACTTTTAATTAAATGGTCTGTTCAGGATATATAAATTAATGACCGTGCATTTCAGAAACATCTTAGGTAATCCATGCTGTTCTTATCATTAAAGTACTGGAGAGAAGCATAACAAGGGAGCCTCCTTAAAAATGTACTTATGGAATTAGCCACATTCTTGTGGTTGGCATTGGATGGAGCAGAGATCTATCATATTTTTGAATAAGCTGGTTCTGGGGTGGCTTCAGCCATTGATTTTCTCACCACTTTGCAAGGAAGATGTCTCATAGAAGCCCATACCAGTAATTTATTCAAATTTGCTGGGTACAGAATCTCTCTCTGTCAGTGTATTTGGCTACATATTTTATCTACTCTGTGCTAGTGACATCATGCTGCATTTCTCTGATGTGTGGTTCCTTGCATCACTAGACAATGAAACAGACTTCAACTATTACTAGGTTCTAAGTTCCACAGGAAATATTAGATTCCTTTTTTCATGCACTTGAGAAAAACAGAGCATAAGGACAGTGATTATCAGGGGTCACCACTTGTATTCTACATATGTCATACCCTACTTGGCTATCCTTATCAGACAGTGAAATGGAAGTTTTCCAGTAAAATTTATTGCTTAAAATTCTTATATTTTCTCAGACAGTCCCTAAATTTCAGAGATATTGTCTTGTACTGTTTTATCAGTTACACTTACAGCGTCAGAATGGAGTCTTTGACCCCAAGGAGCTTGTTTTTGTATTCTTTCTGTATTTTAATTTATTTCTGGAGAATATATTAGGGAAACTGTCAAGCAACAGTTAAGTAGTTGAAAAGATAAGGCACCATGAAACCAACATTGAGTTGTATATAAGAGTATAGAATTTTAACAAAACAATACATAAGTTTTGAGTTTTCTAAAAGTGTATATATAAGCAACCCTAGTGTCCAACCATCCCATCTGCAGAAATTACCAAAAGAGAGGAGGATTTTTTGTTTTGGAAAAAAAATTTGAAAGAGAAAGAGCAAGGTAAATGACAGGAAACTAGAAACAGCAGCAGTTGTAATTTATATTGGATAATCTTAATAAGATTAACACATGAACAAGAGTTTTGGTTGTCCTTACAAGTTCTTCTCTATTTCTATAAATTTCAATAACAATCATACCATGACCACAATGGGCACTGCTAGCCATTAAGCTGAATAAATCAAAGCAATACGTAAGCACCTTACTTGGTTTTCTGCTCCTACTCTCAGGAAAATTCATGTTATTTTTCAACACTTCACCTCACTTGTTCACCTCTTCACCCTCTACAGACATTCTATGTTCTGAGATTATTAGGGGAAATATAACGCCAACAGTTCAAAATAAGAAATTTTCATCTATTAGGAAGGGAAATAGATGAAATATAAAATATTTGTTTTGCAATTTTGCATTTTTTCTCTGTCAGTGTTAACCATGTATTCTAAGCTGAATAATGTATTTAAGAAAGGAATCACAAAACACTTAACACCTATAATTTATCTCATTAAACATGCATGATTAATATATTGGCTATATCTAAAAGCATTCAAGGATTTTGATGTATTTCATTTGGAAGAAGCATAAACATTATTAAAATGAAGCAATGTAACCTGTAATGTTGTTGTTGTTGTTAGGTGCCGTCAAGTCAGTTCAGACTCATAGCTACCCCATGTACAACAGAACATAATGCTGTATGGTCCTGTGCCATCCTCACAATCGTTACTATGCCTAAGTCCATTGTTACAGCCACTGTGTCAGTCTATCTCCTTGAGGGTTTTCCTTTCTTCCGCAGACCATCTACTTTACCAAGTATGATGTCCATTTCCTCTAGGTTTTCAAATTTGTTAGAGTACAATTTTTCATAGTATTCTGTTACGATTCTTTTAATTTCAGTTTCGTCTGTTGTGATATCACCCATCTCATTTCTTATATGGGTTATTTGCTTCCTTTCCTGTTTTTCTTTTGTAAGTTTGGCCAATGGTTTATCAGTTTTGTTGATCTTTTCAAAGATGCAGCTTTTTTGGTCTTGTTAACTCTTTCAATTGTTTTTCTATATTTCATTTAATTCTGCTCTAATTATTATTTCCTTTCTTCTGGCTCCTGAGGGCTTCTTTTGCTGCTCTCTTTCTACCTGTTCCATTTGTAGGTTAATGTTTTGATTATGGCCCTTTCTTCCTTTTGGATGTGTGCATTGACTGCTATAAGCTGATATCTGAGCACTGCTTTTGCTATGTTCCAAATGTTCTGGTAGGATGTGTTTTCATTCTTGTTTGATTCTATGAATTTCTTTATTCCATCCTTAATTTCTTCTACAACCCAGTAGTTTTTGAGTAAGGTGTTGTTCAGTTTCCATGTGTTTGATTTTTTTCCCTTGCTTTTTGGGTTGTTGATTTCTATATGGTTTTATGGTCAGAAAAGACGCTTTGTAATATTTCTATGTTCTGGATTTTTTTAAGGCTTGCTTTATGGCCTAATATGTGGTCTATTCTGGGGAATGTTCCACTTGTGTTGGAAAAGAAAGTATACTTGGCTGCTGTTGGGTGGAGTGTTCGGTATATGCCTATGAGATCAAGTTGGTTGATTGTAGCATTTACCTCTTCCGTGTCTTTGTTGAGCTTCTTTCTGGATGTTCTCTCCTTCACCAAAAGTGGCATGTTGAAGTCTCCTACTACTATTGTGGAGCTGTCTCTCTCTGTTTTCAGTGCTGTTAGAGTTTATTTTATGTATTTTGGAGTCCTATTGTTGGGTGCGTAAATATTTATTATAGTTATATCCTCCTGGTGTATTGACCCTTTAATCATTATATAGTGTTCTTCCTTACCCTTTGTGGTGGATTTTACTTTAAAGTCTGTTTTGTCAGAGATTAATATTGCCACTCCTGCCCTTTTCTGAGTGATGTTTGCTTGATATATTTTTTTCCATCCTTTGAGTTTTAGCCAGTTTGTGTCTTTAAGTCTAAGGTGTGTCTCTTTTAGGCAGCATATAGATGGATCGTGCTTTTTTATCCAATCTGCCACTCTATGTCTCTTTATAGGTGCATTTAGTCCGTTTACATTCAGTGTAATTATTGATAGGTATGAGTTTTAGTATTGTCTCCTGATATCTCTTTTTGTGTGTTGTTCACAGTTTCTTTGTTCCCCTTAATTTTCTGTGCTGAGTCGTTTTTCTTTATGTATTTTCTTTTCATCTTTTTCATTGTTGTTGATTTTGTGTTTGCTGAAACTTTATATTTTTCTGTTTTTTTTATTTTCACTTGTAGGATTGTTAGTTTCCTTTGTGGTTACCTTAATATTTACCCCTATTTTTCTAAGTTTATACCAATCTTTTATTTTTTATATAGCCTTGACTTCCCCTCCATATGAAAAATCTATGTGTACATTTTTTAAGTCCTTCTTTTTTGTTTTAATGTTGTCCTTTTTTACATATTGATATCTCTGTTTCCTTATTTTCAATGTTTTATCTTTGATGTATTTTTGTGACTTCCCTATCTGCGTCGATATCTGGTTGCTCTGTCCTGCGTTCTAGTCTTGTGTTATTATATGATGTTAGATTTTCTAACCAGAGGACTCCCTTTAGTATTTCTTGTAATTTTGGTTTGGTTTTTGAAAATTCCCTAAACTTCTGTTTATCTGGAAATGCCCTAATTTCACCATCATATTTGAGAAACAGCTTTGCTGGATATATAATTCTTGGCTGGCAGTTGTTTTCCTTCAAGGCTTTATATATGTCATCCCATTGCCTTCTTGCCTGCATGGTTTCTGCTGAGTAGTCCGAGCTTATTCTAATTGCCTCTCCTTTGTGGATGATGTTTCATTTATCCCTAGCCATTCTTAAAATTCTGTCTTTACCTTTGGTTTTGGCAAGTTTGATTATAATATGACTTGGTGACTTTCTTTTGGAATCTACCTCATGTGGGGTTCAATGAGGATCTTGCATAGCTATCTTGTCACCTTTCATGATATCAGGGAAGTTTTCTGTCAACAAATCTTCAACAGTTCTCTCTGTATTTTCTGTTATCCCCCCTGTTCTGGTACTCCAATCAGTCGTAGGTTATTTCTCTTGATAGAGTACCACATAACTTCCAGAGTTTCTTCATTCTTTTTAATTCTTTTATCTGATTTTTCCTCAAATAAGTTGGTGTCAAGTGTTTTATCTTCAGTGTCACTAATTCTGACTTCTATTGCCTCAGTTCTGCTCCTGTGACTTTATATTGTCTAATTCTGAAATTTTATTGTTAATCTTCTGGATTTCTGATTGCTGTCTCTGTTTGGATTCTTGCAGCCTATTATTAAATTTGTCATTAAGCTGTTGAATAGCTTTTTTAAGTTCCACTACTTTGTCTGTGTGTCCTTTGGCTGTCTGCATTTTGTAGAATTTCCTTTCTAATTTCTTGAAGAGTTCTGTATATTAATCTTTTGTATTCTGCTTCTGGTAATTCCAAGAAATTCTCTTCCTCCAGAGAATTTATTGATTCTTTATTTTGGGAGCATGCTGAAGCCATCATAGACTGCCACTTTATGTGATTTGATATTGACTGTTGTCTCCAAGCCATCAATAAGTTATTATAATTTTATTTTATATTTGTTTAGTGTATCCTAGCTTCTTGTTTTGATATGCCCAAATAGGCTACTCGTGTGTGCTAGTTTGATTATTGACGTCTTTGAAGCTCTAATGTCCTGTTACCAGGTAGTTAGTTCTGTACCTAAGTATGTGCACGTCACAAACCTGCTACTTTACAGCTGAAACAGTTGAAATTAGACTTGAAGTATTTACCCTGTTGTACTGTGGAGGTGAGGGCTTTTGTTGTGGAGAAGGCCCACGCAAGTCTATGCAGGAGTAAAAGGCACTCAAAGACTGCAGACCCCTTATACCTGTACCTAGGCAAAGAAGTTGTGCCAATGCTGAGGTCCTGGCTTAGAGGAGCCGGTAGCTTATTTTTTCCTTGTTTGTTAATTTGTTCCCTCTCCAAGGCCAAGAGAATGGGTCAGGGTGCCCTATGGGATCTACTTCTGGCCCAGAGGTCTCAGAGACCACTGGAGTCGTCTGTACCAGGTGCAGAGCGGGAGGGAGGAGGTAAATGGGAGAGAGGTATTTCCCCAATTTTTTTTTTTTTTAAATCCCAGCAAAAGACCTCACGCATGTACTTATCTTTAGCCATTTGGGTGCTGCTTTTCTCTGGTTCGGAGTGTCCAAGCAGAATCTCTGCTGCTGGATCTCTCTCAATGCGGAAACTGCCTCCCGAGCGAGCACGCAGAGCAGTATGCCCGCCTCCCAGGGCACCCTGAGCTGGTCCGGGCTGAAGAGCTGTGGCTCCCGCAGAGTCTGGTCTGGCACTCCTCACTTTTTCTGAACCGTCTCCCTTTCACCCCACCACTCAGCCCTATTCCCCAACTTTGCCTTGTTCAGGGCTCCTAGATATTCATATACAATCAAATCACTTGTTTTTCCAGGTCTTTGTTGTAAGAGGGATATAGGAAGCCGTCGGACTACTCCACCGTCTTTGCCCTGCCTCAACACACCAAAATTTTTAAAATGTATAATAGATCAGGACTTGTCCTTAAAGAGAAAAAAAAAAACTATAGCAACAACAAAAAACTATCATTAGAAAATACTTGCATAGACAGACAGACAGGCAGACAGATAGCCAGAGACAGATGAACATACACACCTTTATGCATTTGCACATTATCACAACCATGTTTACTCTGTCAAATATTCCTTTTTAAAATGTAAATTTTGACAGTCTCTTTGCAATTTAGGGATTAGTGTTTTCCCTGCATTTCAGTTTTAAGAGTCCTGATTTAGGAATTCTATTTTATGAGGGACATTGTCATCGTCAATAATGATGGTAAGGCCAACATATTTGCCATTCTGCAAAATGCTTCAGGTTCAATGGCTGTATTAAAAATAACATGATGAATTTATTACCTATAGGTAATACAGATATTAATATAATAATAAAAAAAGTAAAAGATCCTAGAAATTCAATAGAGAAGGGATTTTTTTCTCACTAAAAGAATGAGTTGACTTTAAACTTTTTAGTAAATCAACCAAAAACCTCCTCTAATATTTGCATAGTATGATTAAACTGATTTTCCAGGCTTTTGATCTATTCACTAGGAGTATCCATAGTCCATGTATCCCTTTTACCACTAAAACCTTTCTTTTAATTTCCTTGCAATATACACCACACCACCAAGAACAACATCTACAAGACGGGATTATTATTTTTTGTTGTTGTTGTTTTGTTTAAATGAAAAGAATATAGACCTATGATAACTCTGATCTGCCTTGGCAACTTCTGTGGAACTGAAATTCCAGTTCTTACTTTAGTTTCACCCATTTCAAAGTCTTGCAATAAACTCTGAACTATAGCTGAGAAAAATGAAGAATAGCATAAGATTTGACCTGAGAATCAGACAGAGATTGTGATGTCTCAGTCACATAATCATGAATTTGGATCCAATAAAGGAGATAAAAATTGACTCTGGTTGTATTTAAGAGGTTCCGTATCTGTACCTTGCTTTCCCTCAAGTAATAAAAGTAAACAATCTACCAAGTCTTATTTAGATTGAAACAACCTTAAGTGTTTTCATTAAAACTTAACTAATGAGCATATACTAATTTTAAGAATAGCTACAGTTTTAAGTATTATTTGACAAAAATAATACAGCAACATTTTCCAGACTTATTCCCACAAAATTTCATAGACATGCCTGAACTATTCAAACTTCTGGGTTTAGGTTACTGATTATGTGTAACGGAGAAGCAGAGATCTATTCCCCTGATACCTGCTAGAATCCAGTGGCATCATTAGGAGGGGTCGGGGCGTGCGGTGGGATGTGGACCACAGCAGGTAACACCATCAGAGGGGGTGACACCAAAATCACTGTCTATAAAATTTTTGTGCAGTGTTTCAGTAGCAATTTATTTTTTTCATATAAATATACCTGTAGTTAGTTATAACAACAAAAACATTTTTTGTAATCACAACTTACAGGTATCAATATACCTACAAGGCTAAAACTTTATGCTGATTTATTTTTTGAACATTCTAATGTGCTCTTATCAGAGCTGTCATTATTATCCAATTACAATGATGTTTCAAACACTTGGTTTCCTCTGCACGCGCTACAAGCATGCCTGTGGTTTTCCTTGCTGTTGGTGTTTTCATAGGCTTTGCTTTTGTCAGTTATTCTGACATTTTAGCTAAAATATTGTGGTAATTAGTATTTGTGAACTTCTGTCAATAACTTTTTTGAAATGAAGTAGTAATTAAAGGAAAAGAAGAAGAAAAATCAAAAAAGGATTCCACTCACTTATTAATAAAGTTGTAACTGATAATGTAATTCAATGTAGAAATATTTTTGCAAAACAATTTGTTGTTAGTATTCATATAATCTAAGAAATACTACATTTAAAAAATTTATAAATATATTTTCCCCGTGCTTTTGTCAGTTTGTCATACTGTGGTGACTTGTGTGTTGCTGTGCTGCTGGAAGTTATACCACCGATATTTCAAGTATCATCAGGGTCATCCATCTTGGACAGGTTTCAGTGGAGCTTCTAGACTAAGACAGACTAGGAAAAAGGACCTGGTGGTCTACTTCTGAAATATTGGCCAGTGAAAACCTTATGAATAACAGTGGAATATTGTCTGGTATAGTGTCAAAGATGAGCTGCTAAGATTTGAAGGCATTGAAATAAGACTGGGGAAGAGGTGCCTCCTCCAAGCAGAGTAGACTTTAATTATGTGGATGGAGTCAAGCTTTCGGGACCTTCATTTGCTGATGCGGCACAACTCAAAATGAGAAGAAACAACTGCAAACATCCATTAATAATTGGAACAAGGAATGTATGAAGTATGAATCTAGGAAAATTGGAAGTTGTCCAAAATGAAATGAAATGCATAAAGGTCAATATTCTAACCACTAGTGAGCTGAAACAAACTGGTATTGGCCATTTTAATTTGGACAAAAATATGGTCTACTAGGCCAGGAATGACAAATTGAAGAGGAATGATGTTGCATTTATCTTCAAAAAGAATATTTCCAGATCTATCTTGAAGTAAAACACTGTCAGTGATAGGATGATACCCATATGCCTACAAAAAGACAAGTTAACAGGACTATTATTCAAATTCACACACTAATCACTAAGGCCAAAGAGAAGAAACTGAGGATTTTTACCAACTTCTGCAGTTTGAAATTGATCAAACATGCAATCATGATGCACTGATAATTACTGGTGATTGGAATTCAAAAGTTGGCAATAAAGAAGAAGGAAAGATAAGAAAATATCGCCTTGGTTATAGAAATGATGCCAGAGATCGCATGATAGAATTTTGCAAGACAAATGACTTCTTCATTGCAAATGCCTTTTTTCAACAAGTAAATGGCAACTATACACGTGGAACTCACAGGTTGGAAAACACAGGAATCAAATGGACTACATCTATGGAAAGAGATGATGGAAAAGCTCAATATCATCAATAAGAACAAGGCCAGGGGCCAACTGCACAACAGATCATCAATTGCTCATATGTAAGTTCGAGTTGAAGCTGAAAAAAATTAGAGCAAGTTCAAGGGAGCCAAATACAACCTTGAGTATATCCCACTTGAATTTAGAGACCATCTCAGGAATAGATTTGATGCACTGAACACTAATAACCGAAGATCAGATGAGTTGTGCAATGACATCAAGGACATCATATCAAAGAAAGCAAGAGGTAATTAAAAAGACAGTGTCTAAGTCATCTAGTGCTGCTCTAACAGAGATACCACAAGTGGATGGCTTTACAAAGAGAAGTATATTCTCTCACAGTCCAGTAGGCTACAAGTCCAGATTCAGGGCATCAGCTCTAGGGGAACACTTTCTCTGTCAGCTCTGGAGGAAAGTCCATGTCATCAGTCTTCCTTTGGTCTGGGAGCTTCTCTGTGCAGGAATCTCAGGTCCAAAGGACGCACTCTGCTCCCAGTACTGCTTTCTTGCTGGTATGAGGTTCCCATGTGTCTCTGCTCGCTTCTGTCTTTTATATCTCAAAAGACATTGCATTAAGACACTATCCAATCTTGTCAACCTCATAAGTATAACCTCATCACAGTGATAGAATATATAACACATAAGCAGACCACATATAATCTCATCATAGTGATAGAGTTTATAACACATAAGGAAATCACATCAGACTACACAATCATACAATACTGGGAATCATGACCCAGCCAAGCTGACAGATATTTTTCAGGGGACACAACTCAATCCATGACAGACAGGAAAGAAAGAAAAAACCAAAATGGATGTCAGAAGAAACTCTGAAACTTGCTCTTGAATATAGACTAACTAAAGTGAATGGAAGAAATTATGAAGTAAAAGAGCTGAACAGAAGATTTAAAAGGGTAGCTCAAGAAGACAAAGTAAGGTACTATAATGAAATGTGCAAAGACCTGGAGATAGAAAACCAAAGGCAGTAACACTCTTGGCATTTCTCAAGCTGAAAGAACTGAAGAAAAAATTCAAGCCTTGTGTTGCAATATTGAAGAATTCTATGGGGAAAATGTTGAATGACACAGAAAGCATGAAAAGAAGATGGAAGGAATACACAAGTCACTGTACCAAAAATAACTGGTTGACTTTCAACCATTTCAGGAGGTGGCATATGATCAAGGACCAATGGTATTGAAGGAAGAAGTTCAAGCTGCACTGAAGGCAATGGCTAAAAACAAGGCTCCAGGAACGGATAGAGTACTAATTGAGATGTTTCAACAAATGGATGCAGAGCTGGAGGTGGTCACTCTTGTATGTCATGAAATTTGGAAGAGAGTTTCCTAGCCAACCGACTGGAAAAGATCCACATTTGTGCCCATTTCAAAGAAAGATGATACAACAGAATGCAGAAATTATCAAACAATATCATTAATATCACACACAAGTAAAATTTTGCTGAAGATCATTCAAAAGCAGTTGCAGCTGTACATCGACAGGGAACTGCCAGTTCAAGCTGTATTCAGAAGAGGACATGGAATGAGGGATATAATTGCTGATGTCAGAAGTATCTTGGCTGAAAGCAGGTAATACCAGAAAGATGTTTATCTGTGTTTTACTGACTATGCAAAGGCATTCAACTGTGTGGATCATAACAAATTATGGATAACATTGAGAAGAATGGGAATTCCAGAACACTTAATTGTGCTCATGAGGAATCTGTACATGGATCAAGAGGCAATCCTTCAAACTAACAAGGTGATACTGCATAGTTTAAAGTCAGGAAAGGTGTGTGTTTGGTAAATAGTGTCTGGGGTCTTAAACGCTTGGGAGTGGCCATGTAAGATACAGCTGTTGGTCTCTACTTGTCTGGAGCAAAAGATAAAGAAGAAAACCAGATGATCAAAGAAGAAACCAGTCTACAGGACCAATTACTGACAGAAATCATGACCTCACCTATCCAGAGAAACTTAGATGGTGCCCGGCTGCCACCACTAACCATTCTGATTGTGGCCACAATAGATGGCCCCAGATAGAATGGGAGAAAATTGTGGAATAAAACTCAAGATCTTAAAAATAAGGCAGACTTACTGCTCTGGGGAACCCCCAGACTATCGCCCTGAGATACCCTTTAAACTTTGAACTGAAACTACTGCTGGAGGTCACCTTTCAACTAAATAACAGATTGACTCATAAAATAAGCAATATCACCCATGATTACTGTGGTCCTTTTATATAAAAATAAAGCAAACAAACAAAAAAGAACAATTACCTATTTGAGACCAAATGGTCAACATTTACCCTAAAGCAAAGATGGGAAGATCTAGGCAGCAGAGCAGGGAAGCAAGAATAATGAAAGCAGAACAACCAGAATGACAATAATGAGAATGTGGACCCAGTGTGGAAATTGTAACCAATGTCAGTAAACAATCTGCGTAGGAATTGTTAAATGGGAACCTAACTTGCTGTGTAAACTTTCACTAAAACCTCAATAAAATATTTTATAAAAGAAAAGAAATGCTCAAAATGTCATTTGTGGTAACTCAGAAGGTAGATCACATGCCTACTAAGCCTCTAGCTAGTGGTAGCAATGGGAAAACAGAAGTTAGGAACGTATGTTGGTAGCTATTAGTTACATTGACATGCCTCTAGCAAGTGGTAGAGATGGGAAAGCAGAAGTTAAGAATGTATGTTGGTGGCTATTAGTTACATTTAGCACGGTGTTAAATGAATGAGATGTCCTCAAGTAATAATTGTCTTATTTGCAAGCAGAAATGAGAGAGGGTTAGAAAAGGGCAGAAATCTGAGGATTCAGAAGATTAACTTCTATATCTCAACAGGAAAAAAATTTAAAAAAAACCTGAACATCAAAACCCTTTTTGAATCAGTTTTGAAATAAAGAGCAGACGGAGACCATCAGCCTGAAGTTTACTGGCATAAAATTGAGCAAGAAAATCATGGAACAAGGAAGCAGCTAAGTAAAGAAGACTGAGAACGAAGAAAAACACCTGGAACTTACGGAAAGCAACTGTATTAGAAGAATATTTCATTTTTGAGGGAACTTTATTGCCAAAAATGCTGTAATCCTAAACAACAATAACAAAACTCCTTTGATTATTTTCTCTTTAAAACATAATTCTGGCCACAAATTTTTACCCATAATAAGTTGGCTGCAAAAGTTGCGGCCCCCGAGGAGAACATCCTCCCCAGTAGCCACTGTATTATGGCCATTGAGGTTGATACACTTGTAAAATCCTTCCAGGTTATGGAGCCAGCACTACAGAGATCACTGTGCAAAGAAATCCCTCACAGGTAATAGACCTGTGGTGTGATCACGGCATTTCCATTACCGCGAGAGTGGGAATGGGGAGCTGCAATCTGCCTACGCTATCCCTGCCCATCAAGATCTCATATGAATCATTGACTACTGTATATCTCCCATTCACCCTTTCCCAGTTATATGTTTGGTTTTAAGGGGCAGATTTCAGGTAAGTTGTCTTTTTTAGTATATAGATTGCCAGAACTCAGAAAGCAACATCTGGATGTGAGGTAGATGTTTTGAATAAAAGGTATTTGCGACTGTCTTCCTCAGGGAGGAGGTGAGTGTGATCCATGCGTTGGAGCAAAGAAGGAAAAAAGTTATTTGGTGAACAGAAGGGCAGAGTGTGACCAAGAATGGTTGGTTGTTCACCACACACATTTCATTTGCTTTGGGACACACAACTATATCTTATTTTATTCTCCTTTTCATGTGCGTGTGTGTGTGTGTGTGTGTGACTAAATTTTGGCCAATGGATTATGGATCAAAATGTGATATGCTACTTTCATTTATAATGCTTTCTCCTACACGTACACACACAATAGAGTAAAATAAAAGCAATAAAATAAAACATAGGTATAGTCATCTACCAATTTTTTTTTTCTTGTCTGTTGACTGGATGACAACTCTGAGAGTGACATTGGAAACCATGTGATGAAGATGGCAGAGTCCCCACCAGCTCAGACTTCTGAACGGGCTTGCAAAATTAAACTCCCTCCTCCACATCTCTGGACATCACTCCTTCAGAACACATGCTGGGTTGGAGAATAGCCAGCAAGAAAAAGACTTTTATTATGTTAATTCACTGAGTTTGGGGATTTATCTATTAAAGCAACCAATCATTTTAAGAAGCCCTGGTGGTACAATGATTAAGCACCTGGCTGCTAACTGGCCAGTTGGCGGTTCTAACGCACCAGTGGCTCCACGAGAGAAAAGACCTGGCAATCTGTTCCTGTAAAGATTACAGCCTAGAAAATTCTATGGGGCAGTTCCACTCTGTCACATGGGGTTATTATGAGTCAGAATGGACACAATGGCACCTAATAACAAGTATCATTTTAATTAAGAATGGAACTTTCGATTATATCTTAAATTTAATGTGTAACTTTTACAGAATAACTTAATAAAATATATACATCCCCAAATATCATTTATTGTCCTTTTGAAAAAGATTTCCCCTTTATGCATTTCAGACCTCTTTATACTTAAAATGCCTATCTGTTTCTATAACTATAAAACACTGCTGTCGTTCCTGCTGATCTGACCTGGAATCATATTTCTGCTGGCCTCTCTTTCCAGCTGGGTACATCAATGTATTTTCCCTAGGGCAGCTTTTCTATAACTGTGTTTTGGGTCCAAAAGAAGAATTTCTATTTTCCTGCTTTGAAAATGATAATCCCGATTAACTCATTTCAGTTTCTCACGTTTGCTATGGAATCACCAAGAAGGTAGTTGAAACCAATCTATGTATCTAAATAAACTGAATTACAATTTCCAAAAAAAATTTCATGTTGAATATTTTATTTGATTGGTGCAAAAAACCTGCGATGGAAGCAAGGCAGCTGCTATTAGTCCCATTTGACTAATAAGCAAAAGCCTGGGAGTTGTTGAGGCTTAGGTCATCCAGCTGGCATGTGGTTGACTCTGGTCTCCAGATTCCTACTTCAGGGGACTTTTAAGCTCACCGAAGTGCCATCAGTTTTCAATCTAGTGCAACAAATCATTGCTGCATTTTTTTAAAGATAATTGTATTCCTGAGGTCATGAAAAGTTTATCTGCTCTGTACACTCTCTAGCACCTATCACAGTTTCTTATTCCTCAGAGGCCCCTCCCCCCAAAATAAAGAGAAGCTGATGGGTTAATGACGTCTAGATTCATGTCTCCTATTGTCTGATTGATTGATTGATTGTTCTGTGAGGAGTTAGTTACTCTTAAACTTCCTGACCATTCACAGCTATCTTTTCCGTTTGGGGTTCATTTATTTCTATACACAATGCTTATTAATTGAAATGGACTATCTGTACTGCAGGAGTCCCTGGGGGAGCAAAAGGTTAAGCACTTGAATACTCCCCAAAAGACTGGCAGTTTGAACCCACGCAGGGGCACCTTGGAAGTCAGAACTCTCTGTTTTCCAAGTCACAACCTTGAAAACCCTGTGGAGCAGTTCTACTCTGCATGCCTTGGGTCACCATGAGTTGGAATCAACGCAATGGCAACTGACAACAACAACAATCTTCATTACTAGGTACTTGAAAAAGGTATTAAAAGACTAGGGGTTAAAATTCAATATAGTTGTATATGTACCTGTGTATGTATATGTGTATGTATAAAGGAGCCCTCGTGGCTCAATGGTTAATCGCTTGGCTGCTAACCAAAAGGAACCCACCGGCTACTCCGTGGGAGGAAGATGTGGCAGTCTGATTCCTTAAAGACTCACAGCCTTGGAAACCCTATGGGGCAGTTCTACTCTGTCCTACGGGGTCACTATGAGTCAGATTTGCAACATGTATGTGTATGTGTATGTGCATGTGTATATGTATATAATACATCTACACGTAACTTTTGAAGAAAACCTGGAAAATTAAGGTAGAAAATTTTCAAATATCTATAAAACTAAACAAGTTAAAATCAGCTCTCTAAATATCGTACAACAACTGACATCCTCATTAGATGACTTCTTAATTCTACTTTCTTCACTACCTGATTACTTGTTGTTGATCATATCTTGTAAATAGTCAAACATATTTTTTTCTGTGTACAGTGTGTCTGGGTTTCTGTGTTTGGAAGGAGAGGTGATAATACAGCCAAACTAATAAGACTGGTAAATAATTCAATGAGAAATTACATGTGAAAAGAATTAAAAAAGAGTATTATTGTTGTTGAATAATTTTCAGATGCACAAAAAAAAGTTAGCCAAATCTCCAGAGCCATTAAAAGGAGGACAGAAAACAATGAAAAATCACTATAGCATAATTGGAAGGTTGGATGGGAGATGAACCTGGAGGAAGGAACATCAAGTTAGAGGAGAATGGGTTAGTAGGAGAATCCTCTGTCACTCCCACTTAGGTTTTGTTTGAACAATCTCTTGTTACAAATGCTTGAGTTAATTGGCCCTGCCTTAAGCTCTCAGGCACATGGAGTATGAGCTGCTTCTTTTAATGGGACATTAGGACTCTTGGGAGGAACTCTCCAAAGTTATACAATGCCACATTCTCCAGGGAGGCCAAACTGTGAAGATCTTAGCTCAGCTGAAATAAATGATTCCAGAGGAAGCTTGAAGCCAAGGATGTATCTCTGCCAGAGAGAGTCCTATAAAAGTTAAACCCTACTCAAAAACGGACTAAGTACTGTCAGGCAGAGACACTATTTCCAGGCTTTAGGGTAATTTACCCGCTCCCTTCTCTTCAAGCACTACTGGTACATATGCCAGAGATAAACCTGTTACGCTGAGATTCGCCTTGCTCATTTTCTCTCTTTTTTTTTTTTTTTTGTCAAATTGCCCAGAGACATCTGGAATTATCTTATTTGGTTCTTACCACAGCCCTGCCATTTAGATATTATTATTCTCTCTCTTCAGGGCAGGAAATTGAGGTTCAAATTTTAAGTAGCTTTCCAAAAAAAAAAAAGTCAAAGCTAGTAATGGATGGAGGTGAATCTGAGAGTAGAAGTCTGTGTTCTCTCAAAGCTACTCCTTTCTTGCTAACTTAGTGTGTCTTTCCTCAACACCACTGCACATAACATTTTACCAAGAAGAGAACTGAAGCTTAGAGGGATTAGCTGAACCCTCCAAGTCATCATGGCTTGTACCTATCTTATCAGGTCAGGCAGGGACCTTTCTCTTCAGTTTCTAAGTCCAATGCTCCTTTCACTAAACCAGACTTTTTATTTCATGGACTCAATTGTATGATTTTGCATCAGCATAATCTGAAAATTGGTGATTTTCACACTGATATTTAGCTTACTATTTATTATCGTATAGGAAATACTGATCTAAGCCATAATTATATACAAGCCTCTAAAAATTTCTGACTAGCATCAAGGAATGGGGTTTTTGGTTTGAAATTTAAATATATATCTCTGCAGTATTATCCATTTAATATAGGACACCTCATATTTGATAGAGAGACATAAGAAACCTAATATGAGATCCCTTTTTGATGTTTTATAAGTCAAAGATGGAGCCCTAGTGGCACAGTGGTTAAAGCACTTGACTGCTAACCAAAAAGTTGGCAGTTCAAATTCACCAGACACCCCACAGGAGACAGATGTGGCAGTCTGCTTCCGTAAAGATTTCTAGCCTTGGAAACCCCCTGAGGCAGTTTTACTTTGTCCCATATACTCGATGGCAGTGAGTATATGTCAAAGAGCCAGTTTGTGGAGTTGCATATAATAGAGTACTCCTGTCATAATTGTCTAATGATTTTTCATGTCAACAAATCCCATAGCCTTTCTTTCTGCTGTTTAAAATAGTAGCACAAAAATATTTCTAGCTTCATGTTATGGAAAAATGCTGTAACATGGACCCATTCCTGAGTAGCCATATGGCAATGGTGTTGCTATCTGCTCGGCTGATAGTCCTTTCCTGGCAAACTATGGACCCATACGGGTTCTTTGTGTCTCATTTGTGTACATCATGACAGGAGGCAAAATCAATATCTACCCTTTTCTCTGGAAACACCTTTTAATAATTACTCTGAACATGAAGATCATTTTCTTTTCTATCTACCTTCATCTTCCTCTAGTTTTTCCACAGCTGCCTTCTTCTAATAGAAGGAGGAACAATTTGCTTTCAGGAATATGTGAAAACTGTCAGGGCAAGCTGTCAGGTTTAAGGCATCATAATTACCTTGAAGGACTGACGGCGTGGGCTTTGTGGATTTGAAACTTCATCACCCAGGAGATGAAACGATCCATCCTTTTACATGTTGACAGGATAGCAATTTGATGTTAATGTGGAGAGTCACATATTCAGACAATAAGGCAACACAGAGTCTGTGAAAGGGCCACGTATATTTCCAGTGACAACCATTTTTAATAATGCCTAAAATATTTGATATGAGCTGTTTAGAATAATTTCAAGTAACTGTGTCAGTTTCTTACATGACATATTCTCCTGCTTTAGTGGAAATACAGCAATAGCCCATTTGCCAATCTGCTGTTTAATATTTTTTCTTGTAAACTAAATATTTTTCTACTATTGAAATATTTAAATACATGTATAAGCGCCTCTCTAGTTTTTTCTTTTAGTATATTTCCATTCTGGTTAGAATCTTTTTAAATCATGTATTTACAAATGTTTTACATTTGTAATTTAACCCTTAACGTATGAAAAAACCATTGTGGGAAAGTTACTGCCATGCTGTGAATAATTAAGTGAATGAATGCAACTCATTCAGGAACTTAGTTTTTGCACAAAAGAAATAACTGACCCACAGCCTTGCTCTGTGCAGACCTGTATTAGACAGAATTAATGTTTTGGTAAGCATAGCTGTGATTGATATAGTATGCACAGAGGACATTTTTCCAGAAAACCAAGTCCATCTTTTTGGCCTCTATAACAGACCCAGCCCTCATGTAAGGAGTCATATGACTTGAGAAATTATCACACATTCCCTGGTAAGAGCCTTATGATTTTACCACAGGAGCTTCAAAAAATTCAACAACTGTAATATGGTAACTCTCTAATGAAGACAGAGTCTAAACTGGAGAGAACAGTTATTTGAAGCTTCTGGAATTAGGAAGATTTAAAACAATATAATCATATATTTAAAAGTATTGCTAATCCTAAAGATAGAAGGTTTTTTCTTTTTTCTTTTTTTTTAAAGAAACTGAGTGGGTGGGGATAGAAATAGAAAGTTACAGGGACAAAGTCCTAAATTGTATTTTATCTTCTTCTGAGGAAATGAAATTAATTTGTAAGAATAAATGAGAGGAATAGAATATTTTTAAATGGCTTTTTTTGTTGATAGGTGCCATCAGGTCACTTCCAACTCATAGTGACCGTGTGTACAACAGAATGAAACACTCTCCGGTCCTGCACCATCCTTACAATCATTGCTATAATTGAGTCCATCATTGCAGCTACTGTGTCAATCCATCTCACTGAGGGTTTTCCTCTTTTTCGCTGACCCTCTACTTTACGAAGAATGACGTCCTTCTCCCTCGGACTGGTCCCTCCTGATAACATGTCCAAAATACGTGAGACAAAGTCTTGCCTTCTTCACTTCTAAGGAGCATTCTGGTTGTACTTCTTCCAAGACAGTTTTGTTGGTTCTTCTGGAAGTTCATGGTATATTAAATATTTTTCACCAACACCATAATTCAAAGGTGTCAGTTCTTCTTCAGTCTTCCTTATTGTCTACAGAGGCGTGATTAAAATGATTAAAGATACTAATTTATCCTGTTTAGGTTGGCCAAAAACAACCATGTAAAGCTTCTAATAAATGTATATTTTACTATTTATTTAATTTTATTATGAACTTTTCTAAATTCAGGCTTCCTAGATCATATTTGGTGGTATTATTAGTGGTATGCTACTGAGAGCACTAGTTTCCTGCTTGTACTAAGTAACTCCTGTAATTTTCAGGTTTTATATACAGCCATATTCTCAAACCCCATAAGACACTGATATTACTAAATTTATTTTGGTAAAATAAATGTACCATAATACCATATTTTTTGTAAATTATGCACACACATAAATAACACGCCCACACATATAATGCACAGAAATAATGAAATTAAGCAAAACAGTTTGGGCATAAAGCGCCTGTGAGTATATAACACGTCTCGTGACATTTCCAGAAGTGAATTTTAAGCTTATTCACCCATCCTCCTATATTACATGTAAATTATATTGTTCTGTTCATTTTCTTATGTTCTGTTCATTTTCTTTAATTTCCTGCTATATGTATAAAAATAATGCAAAAATACTACTTTTGATCTTAATTGTATATTAAAGGTATAAGCCATGATCAAGTTTGGATTAAGTTTGGTAGCACCCCAGTAATCGGAAAATAAACAATTGAAACTGTGAGCTTGTATCTATTTAAGTTGATAATTATAGTGCATTAGCTCAATAGTTGAATGCAAAAAACCTTAGTAGATCACCTTAAGTGAAACCATTTTGTTATGGTAGGTGTGCTTATTTAACAGCTTAATTATGTCTTCTTAGTGTCAATTGAAGTCAGCATAGTTCGCTTATGAAAATAATGAGTAGGGGGTTGCACCATTGGCAAAAGCTATACCTCGAGTGTTATTTGAAAAAATAATAGTGAGTAATCTCTTTCCAACAAAATTTTTTGAAAATAAAAATTCAAGCATGTTATTTAATAAAGAATACAGGTTAGAGTACAGGTAACATTATATCAGGCTAGCAAGCAGTAAGTCACAGAAAATTTAGCAGCAAAATATTAGGTCCCATGAAATCTGACCACTGTTGAGGATGCAAGAAAAATCCAGTGAGTATAATAGTACAAGATTTTACCAGATTGTGGTGGTAGGACACAGCCAATTCTCCTTCCAATGAAGAAAGCAATTTGAACTAGACCAAAGAAATAGAACACAGAGGCGAGTGTCTGTGGCTCAGTAAAGAATCAGCTTATAGGGTATTTTTAAGAGTCTTGAATGCTGTTGCAGACTTCCAACAACCCCAAGTCTTAGGAGACTGTATATCACAGTTCAGAGAACTCCTACCTCACACTGTTCTTACATGACCTTTGAACTATGCGTCACCACCACGAAAAAGCTAAGGAGTACAGGAACTCCTGCTATCTCTCATCTAATGGAGTCTTTACTTTGCTTTGTTCCATAGTAATGGAAAGGGAAAACAACCAAGAGTGAAATTATTGCTAATGTTTGAACTCTGACTAGCCATATGACCTAGCTTAATGATTAAAAAACGATTTAAAGTATCTGCTCATGCCTGCAAGTTACAGAGAAGTGACTAGAGTGGTTTCATATACACAGTCACCATGCTTTTACCAACCTAGTCACAATGGAATGAATTGCATTGCTTGCAGTATACATACATGTGCACAGAAACTACTGCAGGCATTTTTTTCAGAAGAGAATCACAACAGGCAAGCTTTTTTTCCAGTTGCCATCAGGTTGATTCCTACTCATGGAAACACCATGTGTGTCAGAGTAAACTGTGCTTCGTAGTGTTTTCAATGGTTGATTTTTCCAAAGTTGATTGCCGGGCCTTTCTTTGTAGGAAACTTCTTGGTGGACTTGAACCTCCAACTTTTGGTTAGCAGCTGAGTGCATTAACTGTTTGCATCATCCAGGGATTCCTCTAGTAATCTTAGATTGCAAAATGTTACTTTCCCATATCACGATTTAATATCAAATCTCTGTTTTCTTCATTTAAAAATTGTTCTTAGGTTTTTAGCTGCAATAACCTAGATGGCCATCATGAAGAAACTATGAAACCAACAGCCCTTCTAAGAGTCATCTATAAATGAAAATAGAGGAAGACTGATGACAAAGACCTTCCTCCAGAGCCAACAGAGAGAGAAAGCCTTTCCCCGGAGCTGATGCCCTGAATTTGGACTTCTAGCCTCCTAGACTGTGAGAGAATAAATTTATCTTTGTTAAAGCCATCCACTTGTGGTACTTCTGTTATAGCAGCACTAGAT
This sequence comes from Trichechus manatus latirostris, assembly GCF_000243295.1. Taxonomy (NCBI): domain Eukaryota; kingdom Metazoa; phylum Chordata; class Mammalia; order Sirenia; family Trichechidae; genus Trichechus; species Trichechus manatus. The sequence continues at coordinate 1,300,739 of NW_004444179.1, forward strand.
AACTAAGACATAATTTGGTACTGAGATAGTAGGGTGCTGCTCTAACAGATACCGAAAATGTAGAAGAAGTTTTGAAACTGTGAATGGGTAGAGCTGGAAGAGTTTTAAAGTGTCTACTAGTAAAAGCCTAGATTGCTTTGAAGAGACTGTTGGTGGAATTATGGATGTCAAAGACAATTCTGGTGAGTACTCAGAAGGAAGTGAGGACAGCTGTTACACTGGAGAAGGTGCAGACGGTGAGAAGCAGCAGCAGAAAAATGGCAGCAATGGAACCAGGAAACTAGTATGAGACAGCGCTGGAGTCAACCCACAGAGCAAAAAAGTTGAGTTCCTTTACCAAGAAGGCTTCCTGACAGAGGCGGGGTGCCTCTGTGCATTTATTGGTGGAGCTAGGCTTGCCAACCCAGGAAGCAAGAGAGCTGAGTTCCTTCTGGCCAAAGTTTACTGTCCGAGTGGGGTGGTGCCTCCAGGTGGAGCTAAAGAGCTTCGGAACACTTGCCCCAGCAGGCAAGATGCAGTCAGTGAGACCTAAGGGGAGGAGAGGCCAAAGAACCAGGAATAGAAGTGGAAGAGACAAGGAACACAGCAAGCAGAGCTGCCTCAGTCTCATACAGTAGAGTCATGATCAAAGGATGGAGTTGCCACTCAGATAGACTAGGAGAATGGGGCCACCTAAAACTGAGAGAGCAGAGTTGGTGTTCCAGTGGGCCTGGAAGGTGGAGATGAAGCCCAGGGCCGAGGGGCCTCCACCCAGAATCAGGAGAGTGTGGCCAACACCCAGAGTCTGGAGGACAGGGCCATTGCCCAATTGGTCTCAGAGAACAGAGAATTTTTTTCAAGGCTTAAGGGCTAATGTAACGTGTTCTGCTGATTTCCTTGGTGCCTGTTATCCCTTCTTTCCCTCCAATTTCTCCCATTTGTAAATGGAAATATCTAGCTTGTGCCTGCCTGTTGCACCATTGTACTTTGGAAGCAGATAACTTGTATTCTAGATTTCACAGATGAAGAGTAATTTTTGGATTTAAGACTTTGGCAATTACATGATCGGGTGAATGTGTTTTACATGTTGCAAGGACATGCATTTTGGGGGGAACAAAGGGTAGAATGTTATGGACTGAATGCTGTCCTTCCAAAAAATGTGTGTCAACATGGCTATCCCATAATTCCCAATATTGTATGATTGTCCACCATTTAATCATCTGATGTGATTTTTCCATGTGTTGTAAATCTTACCTCTAGGATGTTCTGTTATTGCAACACTAGATAACTAAGATAGATGGTCAGATTTAGACATGCACATAGACACTCACTCAAAATGCATACAATCTTGTCTGATTTCAGAAGCTAAGCAGGGTCAGTCCTGGTTAGTACTTGGATTGGAGACTACCTGGGAATTCTACCATTCATGTGGCAGATTGTCATACTGTGATAGCTGTGTATTGCTGTGATGCTGGAAGCTATGCCACTGGTACTTCAAATACCAGCAGGGCCACCCATGGTGTACAGGTTTCAATGGAGCTTCAAGACTAAGACAAAGAAGAAAGACCCGGCAATCTACTTCTGAAACATTTGATCAGTGAAAATCTTATGAATAGCACTAGAACATTGTTTGATATAGTGCTGGAAGATGAGCCACTAAAGTTGGAAGGCACTCAAAATATGACTGAAGAAGAGCTGCATCCTCAAAGTAGAGTTGACCTTAATGACATGGATGGAGTAAAGCTTTTGGGACCTTCATTTACTGATGTGGCATAACTCAAAATGAGAAGAAATAGCTGCAAACATCCATTAATAATAGGAATGTAGAATGTACAAAGTGTGAATCTAGGAAAATTGGAAGTTGTCAAATATGGAATGAAACACTTGAAGATAAATATCCTAGACATTAGTGAGCTGAAAGGAACCGGTATTGGTCACTTTGAATCAGACAATCATATGGCCTAGTATGCTAGGAATGATGAATTGGAGAGGAATGGTGTCACATTCATTATCAAAAGGAACATTTCAAGATCTATCCTGAAATAAAATGCTGTCAGTGATAGTATAATATCCATATGCCTACAAGGAAGACCAGATAATACAACTGCTATTCAGATTTACGCACAAAACATTAAGGACAAAGATGAATAAATTGAAGATTTGTACCAACTTCTACAGTCTGAAATTGATCAAACTTGCAATCAAGATGCATGGATAATTTCTGGCGATTGGAATGCCAAAGGTGGAAACAAAGAAGAAGTATCAGTAATTGGAAAATATGGCCTTGGTGATAGAAACTAAGCTGGAGATTGCATGATAGAATTTTGCATGACCAATGACTTATTTATTGAAAATACCTTTTTCAACAAGATAAACAGTGACTACACTTGTGGACCTCACCAGACAGAATACACAGGAATCAAATCGATTACATCTGTGAAAGAAATGAAAGAGAAACTCAGTATCATTGGTCAGAACAAGGCCAGGGGCTGACTGCAGAAGAGACCATCAATTGGTACTATACAAGGTAAAGTTGAAGCTGAAGAAAACTAAAACAAATCCAGGAAAGCCAAAGTATGACCTTGAGTATATCCCACCTGAATTTAGAGACTGTCTCATGAATAGATTTGACACACTGAACTCTAATGACTGAAGACCACCTGAGTTATGGATGACATCAAGGAAATCGTACATGAAGAAAGCAAAAGGTCATTAAAAAGACAAGAAAGAAAGGAAAGACCTAAATGGATGTCAGAAGAGATTCTGAATCTTGTTCTTGAACATAGAGTAGCTAAAGTGGTTGGAAGAAATGATAGAGTAAAAGGGCTGAACAAATTTAAAAGGGCAGCTAGAGAAGACAAAGTAAAGTATTATAATGAAATGTGCAAAACCCTGGAGTTAGAAAACCGAAAGGGAAGAACATGCTCAGCATTTCTCACGCTGAAAGAGCTGAAGAAACAGTTCAAGCCTCGAGTTGCAATACTGAAGGATTCTATGGGCAAAATATTGAACTACACAGGAAGCATCATAAGAGCATGTAAGGAATACATACAGTCACCATATCAGAAAGAATTGGTTGACGTTTAATCATTTCAGGAGGTAACATACGATCAAGAGCTGATGGTATTGAAGGAAGAAGTCTAAGCAACACTGAAGGCACTGTTGAAAAAGAAGGTTCTGGGAAATGATGGAATACCAATTGAGATGTTTCAATAGAAGGATGCAATCCTGGAAGCGTTTATTCCTCTATACCAAGAAAATTGAAGGACAACTACCTGGCCAACCAACTGGAAGAGATCCATATATGTGTCCATTCCAAAGAAAGGTGATTGAACACAATGTGGAAAGTATCAAAAAATATCATTAATGTCATACACAAGTAAAATTTTTCTGAAGATAATTAAACAATGATTGCAGCAGTTACTTCCACAGAGAACTGCCAGAAATTCAAGCTGGATTCAGAAGAAGACTGATGTCAGATGTATCTCGGCTGAAAGCAGAGAATATCAGAAAGATGTTTACCTGTGTTTTATTGACTATGCAAAGGAATTTGACTGTGTGGATCATAACAAATTATGGATAATATTGCAAAGAATGGGTATTCCAGAACACTCAACAGTGCTCATGAGGAACCTATACATAGACCAAGAGGCAGTCGTTCAAACAGAACAAGGGGATACTGTGTGGTTTAAAAATCAGCAATGATGTGTGTCGGAGTTGTATCCTTTTCATCACACTTATTCAGTCTGTATAGTAAGCAAACAATCTGAGAAACAGGACTATGTTAAGAAGAACACTGCCTCGGGTTTGGAGGAAAACTTATTAACAACCTTCAATATGCAGATGACACAACCTTGTTTGCTGAAAGTGAAGAGGACTTGAAACACTTGTTGATGAAGATCAAAGACTACAGTCTTCAATATGGGTTACACCTTAACATAAAGAAAGCAAAAATCCTCACAACTGGACTAATAAGCAACATCATGATAAACAGAAAATATTGAAGTTGTTAAGGATTTCATTTTACTTGGAGGTAAAATCAATACCCATGGAAGCAGCAGTCAAGAAATCAAACGTTTTGCGTTGGGCAAATCTGCTGCAAAAGACCACTTTAAAGTGTTAAAAATCAAAGATGTCATTTTGAGGAATAAAGTGTGCCTGACCCCAAGAAATGGTATTTCCAGTTACCTCAAATACATGTGAAAGCAGGACAATGAAGAAGGAAGACCAAAGAAGAATTGATGACTTTGAATTATGATGTTGGCAAAGAATATTGAATATACCATGGACTGCCAGAAGAACAAACAAATCTGTCTTGGAAGTACAGCCAGAATGCTACTGAAAAATGAGGATGTTGAGACTTCATCTCATGTACTTTGGACACATTATCAGAGGGGATCAGTTCCTGGAGAAGGACATCAAGCTTGGTAAAGTGGAGGTTCAGCAAAAAAAGAGGAAGACCTTCAACCAGATGGATTGAGCCAGTGGCTGCAAAAATGAGCTCAAATATAGCAATGATGATGAAGATGGTGCAGGACCGGGCAGTGTTTTGCTCTGTTGTTCATACGGTTGCTATAAGTTGGAACCTACTAGAAGGCACCTAGCAACAACGACAACATAGACTTTAGAACAGAACACTTTATTCGAGTAAAGTGAATAAAAACAACTTTCCATGGAAAAGTTCACTCACATATCTAAACTCATTTTCCTTTTACTGCATTATCTCTCACTCCAAACACACACACAGACACACACACATGCAGCGGGATGGACACAAATTAAAATCTCAGGTAAAACCTAAAAATTTCTGAGGATCATGAATCTATAGTACAATCAACATTCCAACCGATGCATTCTACCATAGTTTACCATCTTGTTCACACTATTATTTTACTATTCCTGCAAGAATTATAAGAGGGAGAATGGTCATTTCCCTCTGTGGAATCTAATGCATTTTTTAGTGAATAACTGTTGTTTTTGATTGTTCACCAACCATTTCCCTTTCTTTCTGTAACAGCTCCTTGATTTTCCTGTGATTTATAAGGAACACGTCCACTTTGTGACTCCAGATACTTCAAGTTATCCAGATCCTTTCCATGAGATACTATATCACTTTAACCAAAATAATTAGTTCTAGGATGGGTCAGGTCAGGCCAATTAGAGCCATTAAACATCTTCTGGCACTATTGGCCAAGAATCATTTTCTTTTCTCTGTGGCTGTGACGCTGATAGAATATTGCCTGGAGTTGCTGGTAGTCTTCTTTGTCAATGATTGTGGAGAGTCTGCAAACACAGAGAAAATGTTACTTGAACATTTGAATCAAGTAACACCTTAAATCAGCTTTATATATGGTTTTATTAAGTATACATGCCAATATATCGTATTTTTAAGTTCACTGAGTTGTGTTTCATGGTAAGACCGTTTTTACTATAATCAATTAGATATCAGCATAATCCACAGTCCAAAACGTAACAGCCAAAATGTAACAACAAAATTATATTTTTTGTTGCCTAGTAAGTTTAAATGGTCCTCATTGCTTATGTACTGGCTTCTGTATAAAGAGCCATTTTGGGATATGTCAAAAGAATGGCCTAAATGACACTACAAAGATCCTCACAACTGGACCTATCAGAGAATAAGGGAATAAAGAGTACTTTTGTGAGTTTATTTTTAGGATTTCAGCAAAACAGAGTATATGAGATACAAGGGTAAATATAAAACATCAATTTAGCTATCTGGAATTTGGCTTGCAAAATCAATACATTGTTCAGAGCATATAATCATGCACTAAGTATGAATTTTCAATATGAGTTCTACTATATAGAAGAATACTACTCAGCAATAAAAAATAATGAACTATTGATAAATGACAACAGTTATAGGTGTTTTTATAGTCAACAATGAAATAGATTGGCAAAAAAAAGTACATGTAAATGAGAATGGGGTAGAACTAGTTTATTAAGCTTTTCACGTTTGTCACTTCAAAAAAAGTCAATACTAATATAATTCCAATAGATATACTGGAACAATTAAAACTGAAAATTCCTACTTAGTGCATCATTATATACTGTGAACAATGATATACTGTAATTTTTCCATTAACATTTTGAGGAAAATTTGGATTATTTCTAATTTTTCTGGTCATAAATAAAATTGATATGAACATTCATGTACAAAATTTTATATGGACATAGGCTTTCTTTTCTCCTCATAAACACTGAGGAGTGGAATAGCTGGATCCTATGGCACGTATATGTTTAGCTTTTTTAAATAAACTGCAAACTTGTTTTACAAAGTGGCTGTACCGTTTAAACTCTAATCAGCAGTGTATGAGAGTTCAAGTTCCTCTACACCTTTAACAACACTTGGGATGCTCAGTCTTTTTTAATCTTAACGTTCTAATAGGTATGTGATGGCATATCGTTGAAGTTTTAACATATATTTTCTTAAGGATAAATGATGTTGAGAATCCTTTCATGTTTGGGGGTTTTATTTATTTATTTATTTATTTATTTATAACCATTTTCTTTGTTAATGTTTCTCTTCAAATATTTTTCCCATTTTTAAAATTGTGTTATTTATTTTCTTATTACTGAATTTTGAGAGTTTTTTAAATATATATTTGAATACAAATTGCATAAAGTATGTTATTTACAAATACTTTCTCCCAGGCTGTAACTTGTCTTTTCATTTGCTTAACCTATTCTTTTGAAGAACAGAAATTTTTAATTGGGATGAGGTACAGTGTATCAGTTTCTTCTTTTATGGATCACACTTCTGGTATTATATGTAAAAATAATTTTATTGAGTAAAATAAGCCCTCCCCGCAAGGAAAGAGTATATATTGTATAACTCCATTTATTTAAATCTCTAGAGAATTCAAAACTTACGTATAGTAACAGAAAGTGGAACAGTGATTCACTGACGGTGTAATTACAAAGGGGTACAAGGAAACTTTTTGGGATGATGATTTTGATCACTATCTTGCTTGTCGTGATGGTTTTTGGGTGCACAGATATGTCAAAACTTATCAAATGGTAAGTTTAAATATATGCAGTCTATTGTATATCAATTAAACCTCAATAAAGCTGTTAAAAAAAAATCCTGTAGACACAGCACAGTGACATAAATGCATGTTCATCTGCTGAGAGAGTGAATCAAATGGAATGAAACATGATTTATTTTTACTGCTATCATTGTGGATTGAATAGCTGTTGAATGGTTTTGTGAACTTCTGATTCTTAAATTAGAAAAAAATCAAAACCTGGCACTGAGTGGCCATCACAGAAGAATTCAAAGGGTAATGAGACATATGGAGGCTTCAGTCTGTAGTTCCCAGTGATATGGAAAGGCCCAGCTTTTTCTTTTCTTTTTTTTAAGCTACAAAACCAGAACTGACCATACTGGCTAGTAATAATTACAGTGACAATATTCCATTACTGAATCTCCTTATTTTCCTCCAGGTGACTTGACTTATTATTACACTGAATTGCTGCTAAATTCTGTTTCTGCAGCTTACCTTCCAGCTAGAGTGCAGATTGTTTATTTTCCAGAAGACTAGCCTTGGAATAACTCCTGGTCGTAGTGTTCTGACAGCCTATTTAGGGCAAGTAAGAAGACAGAGAAAAAAAGTTAAGTGAAAGCCAGGAAATATGGCAATGAAATTATAATTAATTTTCCTTTATTTAAAGGCAGAAACAGTGACAATCAATTCAAAGGTGCTTTGTTCCAAGATAATTTGGCTTAACAAAATTTTTACCCCTTCCACAATTAATGCTGTTGTCTTGGGCCTATAAATGGAAAGAACATGGGCACTCAAGTCAAATAAATCCCAGCCTCATGGCTAACCAGTTGAATGGCATCAAACAAGGCATTTAACCATGAGTATCAGTTTCTGAACCTAATCTACTTATGAAAAAATAAGGAAAAGATGTTCCTTCTTCTTTTCTACTAGACTTAAAGCTACCCAGTTGTTATTCACTGTGAAATAAAAGTAAAAAAAAAAAAAAAAAAAAATTGCAAGACATCTAGGAGCAAAACCTAAAAGTAAAAGCATATCATTTAAGGGCAAGACAAAGTATTAAGACTTGAAACAAAAACTAGAAGAATAATGAAAACACAAATTCACCAACGGCCACATTCGATATCTTTTTAATTCGGTAAAATTGGTTGGTGTAAGAGAAAATAGGGCAGATTCCTACAGTTTTCACCATAACACCATAACACCATAACACCTAATCTTCACAATAAGACAAAGATCTCAAAACATACTACTTTTATCTGCAAATTTTCCCTGTGCTCAGATACCCAACATACCCTTTTTAGACATTAAAGCATTTAAGCTAGTCAGATGATATCTTAAAATCTTATTATGCCCCTTCAGGTTTCTCAATCACAAACTGTCCTATTCTTGCCTACATAAAATCTAACCTCTTTCACTGAGAAATCAGATTTTCTCTGGCCTGGGTTCTATACTCCTTAAGTGTGATATCAAATACATTAAAAATCATTTCATATATATATAGATACAACTCCTCTACACAGATGTATTGTCAATGTAATCAGTTTATTCACATATTTTTATTCAACTCTTTCATGTAAAACATGCTGAATCTTGCATCAGTTAGGAAGCTGGGAAGCAAACAGAATACCTTTCTATATATTCAAGCAGAAAGGTATTTCCTCCAAGAAATTGAGTGATTATAGATCATTAGATTGTGTAATCACCTTTCTGAATGATATGGATTCAAGCAGCCACAGCTAGACTTTTGAGTTCTAAAAGACATCTTCGTAACAGATGACAAATATTCTCCTACTTCCACTATCACTCTGTTTCTCTGTATCCAAAAAGCTGATGATTCAGCCATGCAAAACTTCTAAGCTCCCATGTCTCTGGAAATAAGAAAAATGCTTTCACCTCTCTTGCACATCTCAAATCTCATGTAAGTACTTCCAATTGAAAGAACATAATTCACTCTCAGAATCTTGGCTGTAAGAGATTCTTGAAATTTTCATTTATACCTTTCAAGTGTTGTAGAGAAAAACTTGAACGCTGTTTCAAGTTAAAACAGGTTTATTAAGGGTTTAAAACAGTTGCAATTGGGGAACCATGTAGCCCATTAAATATGGAACCAGGTAGTCCCAGGGAAGTTTTGTTATACAAGTATTCTTATGGGGTAACAAGAGGAACCATACCATAGGGAGGGCAATTACAGTCAAATCAGTGAATATTGTAATAATCACACTCTGATTGGTTACTGATAATCAATAGTATAGTTAGTGATTACAGATAGTTTCACAGGATGCATACATCACGTTCACAAGATGCTTACATGTATTTTCTTTGTCTAACTTTCAAAAATATCTTGTTGGCAACAGCACCCAGCCGGCACTCTTCCTGAGTATGTATATTTTGAGGGGTGCAGATGGTCACTGGTTAAGACCCCTCAGGGCAGATGGTTTCACATCCTGGTTTTGATCACTGAGGAAGAACATGTTCTTCTCAAAAAACATAGCTGTTAGTCTAGAAATCCAGATTAAAATTAGATGGCATGGTCAGCATACTATGATGCCTCAGTCTCACTGACTGCACTGAAAGGTGTCTTCTCCTGAGACACTAGCCTCTACCATTCACAAAAGGACACAAAATGAAGTGAGAGTAGAGGCTGTCAAATTGACCGCAAATAGTACACACCTTGGGGTACTCAACATCCAAATATATCCTTACACTCATAACGTCAAAAAACAACACACTCCTAACAGTATAACAACAACAACAAAAATTCCTTAAATACGATATTTCACTCATCCTCTTTCCAACAGGAGATATTTGACAACCAACTGCCACTCTCATCCCTTTGAGAGATATTTACTTCGATTTTAGCCATAATCCTATTTTGGATTAAATCTCAAGCAATTAAATATAAAGTTGAACACCTAAAATCTATCTTAGATAAAATAGCAGCGAGTGCTCTGCTTCTACCTAATATGTAAAAAGCTATGAAGAGAGTGGTTCCAATCTTAACAAAAAAAAAATTGCTGTTGAGACAATTCCAACTCATGGTGACTCCACGAGCATCGGAGTACAATTGTGCTTCATAGGGTTTTCAGTGACTGATATTTCGGAGGTAGATTTCCAGGCTTTTCTTCTAAAGTACCTCGGGGTAAACTCAAACCTCCAACCTTTGTATTAATAGCTGAGCACATTAACTATAACCTTTGGATTAACAGCTGAGCGCATTAATGCTTTGTATACCAGCTTCAACCTTAGAGCAAGAAAAATCTCAGTCAAGTAAAACCCTAAACTTTTCTTGAACCCATCAAAAAGTTAAAGCCATAGCACAACAAAGTAGAATAAAACTGAAATAAAAGTAGGCCCCTCCCAGGAGATCAAATGAGAATGTTGGCTCACAGGCGACAGAGAAGTGGAAGAAATGATACTGGGAGATATACCAACTGGTAAGAAGAATTCACCTAAAATTTTTAAGCTAAGTGTGGGCCAGCAGAACTGTTCAGAACCCCCAGCCACCACAGACACAAAGTTTATATCCACTTACAAGCTCTTCTCCACAGATCTCCACCAGAACTCACAACAATAAAATATGGGTGAAGACACTTGAAAGTTATGTTGATTTCGTTTTTATTATCAAAGAGCTTTAACATTGATAACATTCACTTCATTTTCTGGACACTGCTACGTGAAAAACTGACAGACGCATGGGGGAACAACCAGAATGCTCCTTAGAAGCAAGAATGGTTAGACTTCGTCTCACATACTTTGGACATGTTAGTAGGAGGCACCAGTCGCTGGAGAAGGACATCATGGTTGGTAAAGTAGAGGATCAGCGAAAAAGAGGAAGACCCTCAATGAAATGGATTGACACAGTGGCTGCAATAATAGGCTCAAGCATAACAACGATTGTGAGGATGGCACAGGACCGGGCAGTGTTTCGTTCTCTTGTACACAGGGTTACTATGAGTCAGAACTAACTCAACAGCATCTAACAACACAACTACCAAAAACATAAATTTAACAATTTATGATCTGTTCAGTGTCTAAGAGCAGTTTATCTGTTCTCTGTGCTGAATACAGAATTAATAAATGCTTATTGTGAAGGGAAGTTCAGTTCTAGGATGCCCATTATCTGCAATTCATGTTCAATCCTAGGCATTACAAAGCTGGCAAGCGTACACATGAAAAGGCCAATCTAAAACAACTTGGTAATATTGAGTTGTTAATCTCTATTTTACTTTTTGAATGCAGTCATGAAGATACAAAATGCAAGGTGTTGTTTTATTTACTTATTTTTTTGTTTTGGATTACTTTGATCAACATCAAGCATCTTTAGTTAATCAAATCTATCAAGGGCTTTATGTGAAAAAGAGAAATTCAGATAACTCAGTGAATTCATTATGCAATTAACCTTAAAACCATTAAGTAAGGCTAAAAATTGCTCCTGAGTATATCCCAAAATATTTTTACTTCACTATTTTATGTTAACGTATCTTTTAACTTATATTGGAGATCAAATTTTAGCATTTAGGTCTCTAATTTTTATATGTTCCAGGTCTGTGTTTGATACTAGTGATAAAAAAGAATATTAATTCAAAATGGCTTAAAAGATCAAAATATAGAAAGGCCTTCTTGAGTTTAGTTTTGTGATTATAGCTTTTTTGGGAATAAGAGTTTTGTATTCAAAGGGGAAAAAAATTCTAATGATATCCCTTATGAAGGTAAAAGCACATATGAAAATGTATCTGGAGCATTTTGGATGTAATCTCCATGACCTCATTGCCCTTGTAATTTTTTTTTAATTGTGCTTTAGATAAAGGTTTACAGAACAAACTAGTTTCTCATTAAACAGTTAGTACACATATTGTTTTTTGACATTGGTTACCAAACCCATGACATGTCAACACTCTCCCTTCTCGACCTTGAGTTTCCTATTACTAGCTTTCCTGTCCCCTCCTGCCTTCTAGTCCTTGTCCCTGAGCTGTTGTGCCCTTTTAGTCTCATTTTGGTTTTTGGGCCTGTCTAATCTTTAACTGAAGGGTGAACCTCGGGAATGACTTCACTACCGAGCTGAAAGGGTGGCCCGGGGCCATACTCTCGGGGTTTCTCCAGTCTCTGTCAGGCCAGTACGTCTGGTCTTTTTTTGTGAGTTAAAATTTTGTTCTACATTTTTCTCCAGCTCTGTCCATGACCCTCTATTGTGATGCCTGTCAAAGCAGTCAGTGGTGGTAGCCGGGCACCATCTAGTTGTGCTGGACTCAGTCTGGTGGAGTCCATGGTAGTTGTGATCCATTAGTCGTTTGGACTAATCTTTCCCTTGTATCTTTAGTTTTCTTCATTCGCCCTTGCTCCCGAAGGGGTGAGACCACTGGAGTATCTTAGATGGCCACTCACAGACTTTTAAGATCCCAGATGCTACATACCAAAGTAGAATGTAGAACATTTTCTTTATGAACTATGTTATGCCAATTGATCTAGATGTTCCCTGAGATCAAGGACCTCACTCCCTTTAGCCCAGCAATTCAGTCCCTCAGGGAGTTTGGCTGTCTTTGGAGTTTCCATGACCTTGCCTTGGGCAAGTTGTGCTAGCTTCCCCAGTATTGTGTACTGTCTCACCCTTCACCAAAGTTATCACTTACCTATTGTCCATTTAGTGTTTTTCCATCCCCACCCCTCTCTTCCCCTCCCTAGTAACTGTCAAAGATTGTTTCTTTTTGTGTGTAAACATTTTCATGAGTTTATACAGAAGTGAACTCATACAATATAAGTCCTTTTGTGATTGACTTATTTAACTCAGCATAATGTCCTCCGATTCATCCAGGTTATGAGATGCTTCGCAAATTCATCATTGTTCTTTATGGTTGCATAATACTCAATTGTGTGTATGTACCATAGTTTGTTTATCCATTCGTCAGTTGGTGGGCACCTAGGTCCTTCCCATCTTCTTACTATTGTGAAAAATGCCGCAATGAAAATGGGTGTGCGTATGTCTATTGATGTGACAGCTCTTACTTCTCAAGGATACATTCCTAGGAGTGGGATTACTCTATCGTATGGTATTTCTATTTCTAGCTTTCTAAGGAAGTACCACATTGTTTTCCAAAATTGTTGTATCATTTTGCATTCCCACCAGCAGTGCATAAGAGTCCCAATCTCCCTGCAACCTCTCTAAAGTTTGTTATTTCATGTTTTTTTTGATTTGTACCAGTAATGCCGGGGTGAGAAGGTATCTCATTGTGGTTTTGATTTGCATTTCTCTAATGGCTAGTGACCCCGAGCATTTCCTCATGGGTCTGTTGGCCACTTGAATGTCTTCTTTGGTGAAGTGTCTGTTCATATCCTTTGCCCGTTTTTATTGGATTATTTGACTTTTTGTTGTAAAGGTGTTGGATTTTCTTGTAGATTTTAGAGATTAGACCTTTGTGCGATTTGTAATAGCCAAATTTTTTTTCCCAGTTTGTAGGTTCTTTTTTTTACTCTTTTTTTTTTTTTTTT
>NW_004444179.1:1321901-1342146 GCF_000243295.1 Trichechus manatus latirostris
ATGATGGTGGATCTGTGCTGTGTTAGCTGGTAGGGGACCTCTGCATGAATCTCTCCTCGCTCTCCGTTCTCTTTCAGTATTCTCACTCCATTTGGTACTCGGCTGAGTTCTTTTTCTCTTCATTTGATGTTCTAGGGTTTCAGGATTGTTGCATTCTCTGTTTGGCTTAGTTTTTCGGATCTTTGCTGTGGAGGGACAGCCTGGTGCTTCTGCAGAGAGCGCCATCTTGCCAGAACCTCCCTCTTTTTTTTACTCTTGATGAAGTCTTTTGATGAGCATAAGTGTTTAAGTTTTAGAAGATCCCAGTTATCTAGCTTATCTTCTGGAGTTTGTGCATTGTTGGTTATGGCTTGTATCCTGTTAATGTCACATATTAGGGCCTCTAGCATGGGTCTTATTTTTTCTTCTATGAAGTTTATAGTTTTTAGCTTCATATCTAGATCTTTGATCCATTTTGAATTAGTTTTTGTATCTGGTTTGAGGTATGGGTCCTGTTTCATTTTTTGGCCGATGGACATCCTGTTTTGCTAGAACCATTTGTTATAAGACTGTCTTTTCCCCATTTGATGGACTTTGGGCCCTTGTCAAAGATCTGGTGACTGTAGGTGGATGGATTTACATCTGGATTTACAATGTATCTGTTGCTATACCAGAACCAGGCTCTTTTGACCACTGTAACTGTACAGTATGTTCTGAGGTAAGGTAGTGAGAGTCCTCCTACTTTATTCTTCTTCTTCAATAGTGCTTTATTTATCCAGGGCTTCTTCCCTTTCCATATAAAGTTAAGGATTATTTTTTCCATCTCTTTAAACAATGTTGTTGGTATTTGGATGGGGATTGCATTGTATGTGTAAATTGCTTTGGGTAGAATTGTCATTTTCACAATGTTGAGTCTACTTATCCATGAACATGGTATGTTTTCCATTTATGTAGATCTCTTTGGGTTTCTTGCAGTAGTGTTATGTAGTTGTCTTTGTATAGGTCTTTTACATCCCTGGTTAGATTTATTCCCAAGTATTTTATTTGTTTAGGGGCTATTATAAGTGATATTGTTTTCCTCATTTCCTTTTCATCATTCTCTTTATTGGTGTATAAAAATCCAACTGATTTTTGTACATTTATCTTGTAACCTGCTACACTTCTGAATCTTTCTATTAGTTCCAGTAGGTTTCTTGTAGAGTTTTTTGGGTTTTCTATGCATAGTATCATATCATCTGCAAATAGGGACAGTTTAACTTCTTCATTAACAATTTAGATGCCCTTTATTTCTTTTTCTTGTCTTATTTCTCTGGCTAGGAATTCCAGCACAGTGTTAAATAGGAGTGGTGATAAATGGCATCTTTGTCTTGTTCCTGTTCTCAAGGGGAATATTTTCACTTCTTTCCATTAAGAATGATGTTGGCCATTGGTTTTGCATAGATGCCCTATATTATGTTGAGAAATTTACCTACTATACCTATTTTATTGAGAGTTTTTATCAGCAATCGGTGTTGGACTTTGTCAAATGCCTTCTCTGCATCATTTGAGATGATCATGTGATTCTTTTCTTTCCTTTTATTTAGGTGGTGGATTACATTGATTGATTTTCCAAGGTTGAACCATCTTTGCATACCTGGTATGAATCCTACCTGGTCGTGGTATATTATTTTTTGATATGATGCTGAATTCTATTGGCTAGAATTTTCTTGAGAATGTTTGCATCTATATTCATGAGAGATAGTGGTCTGTAATTTTCTTTTTTTGTGGCGTCTTTTCCTGGTTGTGCTATCAGAGTTACGCTGGCTTCATAGAATGAATCAGGAAGTATCGCTTCCTTTTCTGCACTGAAATAGCTTGATTAGTAATGGTGTAATCTCTTCTCTTAATGTTTGGTAGTATTCTCCAATGAAGCCGTCTGGGCCAGGGCTTTTTGTTGTTGTTGTTGGGAGTTTTTTTTATTACCTTTTCAATCTCTTCTCTTGTTATTGGTCTGTTCAGATTTTCAACATCATTTTGTGTTTGGGTAGGTAGTGTGTTTCCAGAAATTTGCCCATTTCCTCTAGATTTTCAAATTTGTTGGAGTACAGTTTTTCATAATACTGTGTTATGATGCTTTTTATTTCAGTTGCGTCTGTTGTAATGTTCCCCATTTCATTCCTTATTTGGGTTATATACATCCTCTCCTGTTTTTCCTTTGTCACTTTGGCCAGTGGTTTGTCAATTTTGTTGATCCTTTCAAAGAACCAGCTTTTGGTCTTGTTGATTCTTTCTATTGTTTTTCTATTCTCTATTTCATTTATTTCTGCTCTTATCTTTATTATTTTCTGTCTTCTGGTGGCTGTGGGCTTTTTTTGCTGTTCTCTTTCTATTTGTTTGAGTTGTGTAGCTAATGTTTTGGTTTTGTTCCTTTCTTCTTTTTTGATGTGTGCCTCTACTGGTATAAATTGTCCTCTGAGGACTGCCTTTGCTGTGTCCCAAAGGTTTTGGTATGATGTATTTTCATTCTCATTTGATTCTAGGAATTTTTTGATTCCTTCTCTGACTTCTTCTATTACCCAGAGGTTTTTAAGCAGGATGTTATTCAGTTTCCACGTAATTGATTTTTTTCCCTTGCTCTTCCTGTTGTCAATTTCTACCTTGATGATGTAGTGGTCAGAGAAGATACTTTATATTATCTAAATGTTTTGGATTTTGTTGAGTGTTGCTCTGTGGCCCAAGATGTGGTCTATTCTGGAGAATGTTCCATGTGCATTGGAAAAGAATGTGTACTTAGCAGCTGTTGGGTGGAGTGTTCTATATACGTCTACGAGGTCGTGTTGGCTGATTGTGCCCCTTAGCTCTTCTGTATCCTTGTTGCATTTATTTCTAGATGTTCTGTCCTTTACATAGAGTGATGTATTGAAGTCTCCTACTATTACTGTGGAACCACCAGTTTCTCTTTTCAGTGCTGTTAGAGTTTGTTTTATGTATTTTGGAGCCCTATCATTGGGTGGGTAGCTATTTATTGTGGTATGTCTTCATGATGGATCACCCCTTTAATCATGATATAGTGCCCTTCTTTGTATTTTATGGTAAATTCTGTTTTAAAATCTATTTTATCAGAGATTTGTATGGCCACTTCTGCTCTTTTTTGGTAGCTGTTTGCTAGATATGCTTTTTCTATCTTTTGATTTTTAATAAATTTTATGTCTTTATTTCTAAGGTGTGTCTCTTGTAGACAGCATACTGATGGATTCTGGTGTTTTTTTTTTTTTTTTTTAATCCATTCTGTCACTCTCTGTCTCTTTATGCATGCATTTAGGACATTTACATTCAGTGCAATTATTGATAGGTGTAAGTTTATTGCTGTCATGTAGTAGTGCTTATTTTTTTGGGTGTGCTGACAGTGTCTTTGTTTCTCTTACTTTCCTGTGCTGAATTCCTTTTGTTTGTGGATTTTGTTTTTCATTTCTTTTGTTTTTGTAGATTTTGTTTTTATTGAGATGTTATTTTTTTTTCTTTGTTTTAATGAGTAGGTTTGTTGACTTCCTTTGTGGTTAACTTGAAATTTACCCTTATCTTCCTAGGTTTGAACCAGTCTGGAGATGGGGCCAAGATGGCAGAGTAGTCAGACACTTCCTGTCGTCCCTCTTACAACAAAGACCCAGGAAAAAAAAAGTGAATTGATTACATATGACAATCTAGGAGCCCAGAACATCAAAGGCAAAGTTGAGGAATTGGAGTGAGTGGAAGGGTGAGGGATAGACAGTTCAGAAGCAGCGAGAAGTTGCCAGACCTGACCCTGCTGGAACTGGCATCCTGCAGGCCAGATCAGCTGGTGTGTGCAGTGAGGTAAGCAGTGGTACTCAGGATGCATTATCTATATCAGGAGAGAGCAAGTGGTGGAGAGTCTACTCAAGCCTCCATAACCAGTGAAAAGTGGCACTCAGTTGGCAAAAGATAAGTACATGCATCTAACCCACTATGCGGATCAAAAAACACCCAATTTGCGAAGAACTTCTCTCTCATTTACCTGTCTCCTCTCCACTCTGCACTGGGTCCCAGGCCAGCTTCAGTGATTGATGCATCCCCTGGGCTAGAAATAGGACCCATCACATGCCCTGAGCCATTCTTCCATCCTTGGAGAGGTAACAAATTAACCAACAGGGTAAAAATAATCTTCCAGCTCCCCTGAGCTGGGAACTCAGGACAGGTACAGCTCCTTTGCCAAGGAACAGGCATAAGGGGTCCATGGACTTTGAATGTCTTTCACCTCTGCATAGACCTGTGTGGGCCCATTTCAAAAGCGTAGGCCCTCATGAGCACAGTACAAGAGGGTATATACCCTTGAAGCTTAACTTCACCTGTATCAGCAACATGGTGGAGTGGCAGGTTCATGACACATGATGTTGCTCTGCCCATTAAGCAGTGTCTTTACCTACCTACATCAGGGGCCTGAGGACTGGTGGCTCCACTCACACCACCTAGCTGCCTGAGATAGGGGTCCAAGAATAAGAGGTGCCTCACAGTCCTTACAACCAACAGCATTGGATGTCCAGAGTAGGGCTGCAAAACCCACTCATCTACGTGCTCTAGGGAAGAGGAACACGCTTTCCTTCCAGACACTCAGGGGCAGACATCAGCCCCCTGCCTTGCTCAGTGCATGACCCCATACTGCAGCCAGATATCTGTGCCTGCTCCAATCATCCCTGCAAGTCTAGGACTGTAGGTGAGAGCATGCACCACGCACTAGGTAACCGACTACTAGACACCAGAGCTGAATCCATACAATAAAAGTAAATGAACTCCTGGGCTCACATACCTAGTAACAGATCTAAATACCTGGTGACAGGATGTTAGAGCTTCAAACGTTCCAATAATCAAACTGGCTCACATGAATAGCCTATTTGGCATATCAAAACAAAACAAGAAGCTATGACAAAGTAAGCAAACATAAAATAAATACATATAATAAATTATTGATGGCCTGGAGACAATAGTCAATATTAAATCACATAAAGAGGTATATCATGATGGCTTCAGCAGGCTCCCAAAACAAAGAATCAGGAAATCTTCCTTGGAATTACTGGAGGTAGAATACAAAAGATTAATATACAGAAGTCTTCAAGAGATCAGGAAGGAGATCATAAAAAATGCAGAATAAGCCAAGGAGCACAAGATGAAGCAATAGAGGAATTTAAGAAGATTAGAGAAGAGCATGATGACAAATTTAACAGGCTGCAAGAATCCATTAAGAGACAGCAAACAGAAATCCAGAAGATTAACAATAAAATTTCAGAATTAGACAACTCAACAGAAAGTCACAGGAGCAGAATTGAGGCAATGAAAGTCAGTATTAGTAAGATTCAAGATATATCACTTGACACCAACTTATATGAGGAAAAATCACATAAAGAAATATTAAAAAATGAAGAAACCCTAAGAATTTTGTGGGACTCTATCAAGAGGAATAACCTACAAGTGGTTGGAGTACCAGAACAGGGGGATAACAGAATATACCGAGACAATTGTTGAAGATTTGTTGGCAGAATACTTCCCTGATACCCTGAAAGTTGAGAAGATATCTATCCAAGATGCTCATCAAACTCTACATAAGCTAGATCCCGAAAGAAAGTCACTAAGACATATTATTATAAACTTACAAAAACCAAAGATAGAGAATTTTAAGAGCATTTAGGAGTAAATGAAGAGTCCTCCACAAAGAAGAGTCAATAAGAATAAGCTTGGACTACTAAGCAGAAACCATATAGGGAATAAGGCAATGGGATGACATATATAAAGCCTTGAAGGAAAAGAAAAGTATTCTATATCCAGCAAAACTGTCTCTCAAACATGATGGCGAAATCAGGACATTTCCAGACAAACAGAAGT
Organism: Trichechus manatus latirostris; assembly: GCF_000243295.1. Taxonomy (NCBI): domain Eukaryota; kingdom Metazoa; phylum Chordata; class Mammalia; order Sirenia; family Trichechidae; genus Trichechus; species Trichechus manatus. The sequence continues at coordinate 1,327,752 of NW_004444179.1, forward strand.
TTAGAGAATTTGTAAAAAAAACAATAAAAAATTATAAGAAATACTAAAAGGAATCCATCGGTTAGAAAATCAATACCATCAGATAACAACCCAAGACTAGAACATGGGACAGCACAACCAGATATAAACCCAGATAGGGAAGACACAAAAATAACTCAAAGCTAAAACAGTGTAAATAGGGAAACAGAGACATCAATATGTAAAAGATGACAACATTAAAACAAAAAGATGGACCTTAAAAAATGTAGTCATAGATCTTTCTTATGGAGGGGAACTCAAGGCAATATAAAGAAATAAAAGATTGGTTTAAACTTCGAAAAATAGGGGTAAATATAAAGGTAACAACAAAGGAAACTACAATCCTACACATCAAAATAAAAAAAAAAAAGACTCAGCAAATACAAAATCAACAACAATGAAAAAGACAAAAAGAAAATACATGAAGAAAAATGACTCAGCACAGACAATTAAGTGGAACAAATAAACTGTTAACAACACACAAAAAAGACATCAAAATGACGGCACTAAACTTGTACCTATCAATAATTATGCTGAATGTAAATGGACTAAATGCACCAATAAATAAATAGAGAGTGGCAAAATGGATAAAAAAATATGATCCGTTTATATGCTGCCTACAAGAGACACACCTTAGACTCAAAGACACAAACAAACTAAAACTCCATGTATGCAAAAAAATATATCAAGCAAACAACACTCCAAAAAGAAGAGGAGTAGCAATATTAATCTCCAAAAAAATAGATTTCAAAGTAAAATCCACCACAAACGATAAGGAAAGACACTATATAATAATGAAAAGGTCAATACACCAGGAGGACATAACTATAATAAATATTTATGCACCCAATGACAGGGCTCCAAAATACCTAAAACAAACTCTAACAGCACTAAAAAGAGAGATAGGCAGCTCCACAATAATAGTAAGAGACTTCAACATACCACTTTTGGTGAAGGACAGAACATCCAGGAAGAAGTTCAATAAAGACATGGAAGATCTAAATGCCACAATCAAGTAACTTGATCTTGTAGATACATACCAAACACTCAACCCAACAGCAGCCAAGTATACTTTCTTTTCCAACGCACATGGGACATTCTCCAGGATAGACCACATATTAGGCCATAAAGCAAGCTTTAACAAAATCCAAAACATCAGAATATTACAAAGCATCTTTTCTGACCATAAAGCCATAAAAGTAGAAATCAATAACAGGAAAAAAAAATCAAATACATGGAAACTAAGCAACACTTTGCTCAAAAACTACTAGGTCATAGAAGAAATTAAGGATGGAATAAAGAAATTCACAGAATCAAATGAGAATGAAAACACATCCTACCAGAACCTTTGGGACACAGCAAAAGCATTGCTCAAAGGTCAATTTATAGCAATAAATGCACACATCCAAAAAGAAGAAAGGGACAAAATGAAAACATTAACTCTACATCTTGAACAAATAGAAAGAGGGAAGCAAAAGAAGCCCTCGGGCACAGGAAGAAAGCAAATAATAAAAATTAGAGTAGAATTAAATGCAATAGAAAATAGAAAAACAATTGAAAGAGTTAACAAGACCAAAACCTGGTTCTTTGGAAGGATCAACAGAATCGATAAGCCACTGGCCAAACTGACAAAAAAAAACAGGAGATGAAGCAAATAACCTGAATAAGAAATAAGATAGGCGATATCACAACAGACCCAACTGAAATTAAAAGAATCATAACAGAATATATGAAAAATTGTACTCTAACAAATTTGAAAACCTAGAGGAAATGGACAAATTTCTAGAAATACACTACCTACCTGAACTAACACAAACAGAGGTAATAATAAATAAATAAATAATAAATAAATAAATAAATAAACCTATAACAAAAGAAGAGATTGAAAAGGTAATTTTAAAAAACCCAATAAAAAAAGCCTTGTCCCTGATGGATACACATTCTAAGGGCACTTCAGAGCCTTTCAAGAAGAAGCAAAGATGGCACACGGAGCCAGGTGTTCAAGAGAAAGGTAGGAGAGATTGTGAGAACCATGGAAGAAACCAAAAGAAGTGAAAAAAGCAGCACAAGGAAAAAACAAATGGCACTCAGGGAGCTGGCCAAGGTGGTTGCAGCAAACCCAATTGGCACAAGGCTAAAGCCAGTGCCTCCTGGACAAGGGACTGCTGCTGGCAGGAAGCAGAGGAGGCTGAGTGGGGGTGGGGGAGGAGAAGGGGTAGGGGGTGGCAAAGCATGTATTTCTGGTTATCATTTGTTCTGTCTCCTGCTGGGAGTTCCATGAAGCTGCTTTCCCATACTCCATGTCCACCGATATCGTACAGGAGTCCAAGATGGTGAATCAGTGCTGCATTAGCTGATAGGGGACCTCCACACATATCTCTCCTCGCTCTCTGTTCTCTGTCAGTTTCTTATTCTGTTTGGTGCTTAGCTAAGTTCTCTATCTCTTCCTATGACGCTCAGGGTTCCAAGATTGATGTTTGTCTCTGTTTTACTTAGTTTTTCAGGTCTTTGCTGTGGAGGGATGGCATGGTGCTTCTGTCTACAGCGCCATGTTGGCTCTGCCTCTGCCCTTGTAAGTTTTGGTCACCATTGCATCCCCAAGTCTTTGTATGGAAGTTGTTCCATAATTATCTTGTAATTAAATGATAACAAAGAGAAAATATAAATATTCATAGCCACCCCAAATTGCCTTATGCAATATACCACTTCTGCTTTGAGAGGAAAGATAAGAAAAGGGGGAAAAACAAAAGTACACTTTGAAGACCCAATATGTCTCTTTGCAAATATTTTTCTTATTCAATATTCACATCAACATTGTGTAGAAGTTATTGTTATTTTTATTTTACAGGAAAGTGAGGCAAATAGTACTGAAGCAATGTAACCAATATTGCACGGTTAGAAAAACAATTAGTCTAAATATATTTGCCAAGAGAAGTTCTACTTTCTTCTAGAACTTAAGCCAAGGCTACATTTACAGAGCTAGTAAGCAATAGGGCACAGCCAGTTTGTTCATTCTAACCATTTTGATTAAACACATGACTCATCATATTATTGTCCTGGGTGCCACAAATGATTAAGCTCTCCACTGCTAGCTAAAGGTTGGTGGTTCAAAGCCACCAAGAGGCACCGTGGAAGAACAGCCTGGAGATGCGTTTCCAAAAACCCTACGGAGAGCAATTTTACTCTGCATGCATGGGGTCATCATGAGTTGGACTAGACAGAAATTGTTTTTTTTTTTATTTTTGGTCATCAAATTAAGTACATGACCATCTTCTAATGAGCAAATTACTTACAACAGAAATCCTATGTATTTATTTTATTTATACTGCATTAACCTTAAGAGTTTTCTTTACTCGAAGAGATTATAATGTTTGTTCATAACTACCAAAGAGTCACACATTCTTGTCACAATCACCCAAAACCATTTCCTGAGAAATTAAAAGAATGGGTACTCTAGTCAATGGCTTCTCTTAATTTCCAGGAAAGACTTCTGTCATGGATTGAATTGTGTCTCCCAAAAATATCTGTCAGCTTGGCTGGGTCATGATTCCCAGTATTCCCATTTTGTGATTTTCCTAAGTGTTGTAAACTTTATCACTATGATGTAATAAGATGGATTAGCGGCAGTTATACTGAAGAGCTCTACTAGATTAGATAGTGTCTTAAGCCAATCTCTTTTGAGATATAAAATAGAGAAGTGAGCAGAGACACAGGGAACCTTATACCACCAAGAAAGCAGTGCCAGGAGCAGAGTGTGTCCTTTGGACCTGAGGTTCCTGCACTGAGATATTCCCAGACCAAGAGACGACTGATGCATGCATCATAAGGACCTTCCTCCAGAGCCGAAAGAGACAGAAAGCCTTCTCCTGGAGCTGATGCCCTGAATTTAGACTTGTAGCTTACTGGACTGTGAGAGAATAAACTCTTTGTTAAAGCCATCTAGTTGTGGTATTTCTGTTATAGCAGCACTAGATAAGACAACTTTTTTTTTTTTTTTTTAATTATGCTTTAGGTGAAAGTTTACATAGCAAATTAGTTCTTCATTAAACAATTAATACACATACTGTTTTGTGACATTGGTTGTCAATCCTATGATGTATCAACATTCTCCCCTTCTTCACCTTGGGTTCCCCGTTTCCATTCCTCTGGCTTTCCTGTCCCCTCCTGCCTTCTCGTCCTTGCCCCTGGGCTAGTGTGCCCATTTAGTCTCATATACATGGTTGAACTACATGTGTTATTGTCTGTTTTATAGGCCTGTCTAATCTTTGGCTGAAGGGTAAACTTCAGGAGTGACTTCAGTACTGAGTTAAAAGGGTGTCCAGGGGCCATACTCTCAGGGTTTCTCTAGTCTCTGTCAGACCCCAGTAAGTCTGGTCTTTTGTGTGTGTGTGTGTGGATTAGAGTTTTGTTCTACATTTTTCTCCAGCTCTGTCCAGGACCCTCTATTATGATCTCTGTCAGAGGAGTCAGTAGTGACAGCCGGGCACCATCTAGTTGTGCTGGACTCAGCCTGGTGGAGGCTGTGGTAGTTGTGGTCCATTAATCCTTTGGACTAATCTTTCCCTTGTGTCATTGGTTTTCTTCATTGTCCTTTGCTTCCAATGGGGTAGAACCAGTGGAGTATCTTAAATGGCTGCTCACAAGATATTAAGACTCTAGATGCTACTCATCAAAATAGGATGTAGAACATTTTCTTTATAAACTATGTTATGCCAGTTGAGCTAGATGTCCCCCAAGATCATGGTCTATAGCCCTCAACCCAATAATTTGGTCCCTCAGGGAGTCCAGGTTTGTCTATGAATCTTCTATGATTTTGACTTGGTCAAGTTGTGCTGGCTTCCCCAGTACTGAGTACTGTTTTACCCTTCACCAAATTTACCACGTATCTACTCTCCACCCCTCCCCACCCCTTCGCTCCCTCGTAACCATCAAACATTGTTTCTTTCTGTGTATAAAACTTCTCATGAGTTTTTATAATATTGGTCACATACAGTATTTGTCCTTTTGTGATTGACTTATTTCACTCAGTATAATGCCCTTCAGATTCATCCATGTTGTGAGAGGTTTTGCAGATTCATCATTGTTCTTTATAATTGCATAGTATTCCACTGTGTTGTGTACCACAGTTTGTTTATCCATTCATCTGTTGATGGGCAGTTAGGTTGTTCATCTTTTTGCTGTTGTGAATAATGCTGCAATCAACATGGGTGAGCATATGTCTATTCGTGTGAAGGCTTTTATTTCTCTAGGATATACTCCTGGGCATGGAGTTGTTGAATGATATGGTATATCTATTTCTAGCTTTTTAAGTAAGCACCACACCATTTTCCAAAATTTTACCATTTTGCATTCCCACCAGCAATGCATAAAAGTTTCAATCTCTCCACAGCCTTCCCAACATTTGTTATTCTCTATATTTTTAATAGTGTTAGTAATATCGGGGTAAGATGGCATCTTGTTGTAGGTTTGATTTTCATTTCTCTAATGGCTAGTGATACTGAGCATTTCCTCATGTGTCTGTTAGCCACTTGAATGTCTTTGGTGAAGTATCTCTTCATATAATTTGCCTGTTTTTTAATTGGATTATTTGTTTTTTGTTGTAGAGGTGGTGGCTTTTCCTGTAAATTTTAGAGATTAGACCTTTGTCAGATATGTCATAACCAAAAATTTTTTCCCAGTGTGTAGGTTCTCTTTTTACTCTTTTGGTGGACTCTTTTGATGAACCTAAGTGTTTAATTTTTAGAAGATCCCAGTTATCTAGATTATCTTCTGGTGTTCATGTATTGATAGTTCTGGTTTGTATCCTATTTATGCTGTATATTAGAGCTCCTAGCATTGACTCTATTTTTTCTTCCATGATCTTTATAGTTCTGGGGTTTATATTTAGGTCTTTGATCCATTTTGAATTAGATTTTGTGTATGATGTAGGTGTGGGTCCTGTTTCATTTTTTTAAAGATGGACATCCAATTTTGTCAGCACCATTTGTTAAAAAGACTATCTTTTCCCAATTTAATGGACTTTGGGCCTTTGTCAAAGATCAGGTAATCATAAGTGGATGGCTTTGCATCTGTATTCTTGATTCTGTTCCATTGGTCAGTGTATCTGTCATTATACCAGTTACAAGGCTGTTTTAATTATCATAGCCATATAGTAGCTTCTGAGGTCAAGTAGTGCGAGCCTTCCTACTTTATTCTTCTTCTTTTATAATGCTTTAGTTATCCTGGGCCTCTTTCCTTTCCTTATCAACTTAAGGATTAGTCTTTCCATCTTGTTAAAGAACACTGTTGGTATTTCGATCAGGCTTATATTGTATCTGTAGATTGTTTTGGGTAGAATTGACATTTTCACAAGGTTTAGTCTACCTATCCATGTGCATGGTAAGTTTTTCCATTTATGTAGGTCTCATTTGGTTTCTTGAAGTATTGTTTTGTAGTTTTCTTTGTATAGGTCTTTTACATCCCTGGTTAGATTTATTTGTAAGTACTTTATATTTTAGGGGTTATTATAAATGGTATTGCTTTCCTGATTTCCTTTTCTTAGTTGTCTTTATTGGTGTGGAGGAATTCAACTGATTTTTGTATGTTTATCTTGTATCCTGCTACTTTGTTGAGTCTTTCTATTAATTCCTGTAAATGTTAGCTTTACAGCAGGAAAGACTTATGATGTGTGATTTTTCTCATCTCTGTACCTAAACAACAGAGATGAAACAACTTAACGTTAAAACAGAAGATTACTTCTTAGAGCCAGCTCTCTCTTAATCTCACTCTTGAAACCTAAATGCCTTACGCCTTTATTCCATATGGGTCATGACATTATCCCTGAAAATACTTAAGGATGAAAGGAGCCTCCCAGTTAGATGCAAACAGCACCTTTTCTAGATTTCTTCTTCCAAATTCCTTCAATCATTTTCCTAAAAGTATCACTCTGTAGTCCAGAGACAGTATATTCTTCTTATAACCATGACAATACACTCTTCTCTTTTAGGTCTGTAAATTTCTATCATATTCTTGATAGGAGATTGGGCCACTCACGAAAATGCGGACCTATTTTATAATCCTTAAGGTGGTGAGGAACATATGTTGCTATTGTATATTTCTCAAAGAAGATAATTTCTTCTTTGCTTCTAATCATTGAAATCAAGGACCAGTCTATATGCTAAAACCATTACATTTAATAACTATCCCATGATGCAGTATGGGTACATCATGTAGTATGTGTAAGTAATTTTATCTTGATATTACAGATGTAAAACTGAGAAAATCCCATTTCAATATACAACACTGGGGATTAAATTTTTCCTGAAAAAGATTCAATTACTAAGGACTACGTAAGGCGTCCTGGTGGTGCAGCAGATAAGTGCTCTGCAGCTAACTGAAAAGTTGTTAGTTTAAACACACCAGCTGCTCTGTGGGAGAAAGATGTGGTAGTCTCCTTCCATAAAGATTTCCCTATGGGGAAGTTCTACTGCATCCTATAGGGTTGCTATGAGTCGGAATCAACTCAGAGGCAAATGGTTAGGTTTTAGGGTTTTTTTTTTTTTTAATGAAAATTAAATTTGGATCTACCCCAGGGCTTCAAACTGGTTCTTCCCAGTTCAGTCATGGCCAAGGAAGTGAAACCTAAACAGATACAAATTTTTTAAATTTGGATGAACAGGAATGATAACTGGAACAGGAAAAATTATGGGTTGAAGCCCTACTAGAAACCTAATCCTCCTTTCAGAAAACAAGGGCAGCATATGCATTGCATAGCAACCAAATCTCTTGCCTGTCAGATTTTGAGCGTAGTTGAAAACTGAGATGCCCTGCTCAAAGATGGCGGCTGATTATGCTGCTTTGAATATGTGTCGCTCTCCAAAATCCTGCCAATAATCCAGTCTCATGCATCCGGCTCCTGAAAGGGCTCGCTATGCCTCTTCCAAGTCTCCCATTCCAGGGCTATAAGCCATAGTTTTTCCTGTTACAGTTATCATTCTGGATCATCCAAATAGTAAAAATTTGGATCTGTTATATTACTTCATCAGCCATGACTGAACCAGTTTGAACCAGTTTGAAGTTTTGGTCTATCCATAGACAAACTATTTTAGGAACAACTGATTATTTTAGTATCATGTTTAGGTAAAGGAACGAGCTCCTATATAAGAAAATGTTATAATATGGCAAGATACTATATGGGCACATTTTAAAAAATAAATACAACAACTGTTTCTCTGACCTATTTTACACATAAATTGTCTTCGTTTTGAGAATAAAGTTTTTTAAATTATTATGTTAATTTATTAATAATAGCACTGAAGTATTAGAGACTTATTTTGTGCAAGGCACTGAGCTTAGGGGTTCATGTACATCATCACATTTAATCCTTAGAACAACCACTTTCCTTAGATATTATCATTCCCATTTTATAGCCAAAGGAATTGAAGACAAAAAAAAAAAAAATGTATCTTGTTTGTAGCCACAGAGATTTGGCAAATAATAGACTGAGAGCTGATGGATTCACTATTAATCACTGTTGTATTCGTGCTACCTTTTAAATTATTTTCAATATAATGATGATGAGAATAATGCCTGACTAAAATAATTTTAAACTTTCATAATCCTAAATTTAAGAACACATTTTATTGAAATATTAATTTTATAAAATATATTATTAGAGTTTATATTAACCTTAAAATGTCAAAGCCCTGTGTTAGGATTGATGTCAAATATTTAAAATATAGATAAAGTATTGATACAAAAATACATTTTTGCATCACACTCATCATTATAATTATTTTCATTTATAAATTCTATCATCCTATTATGTTTTACTTTACTCTTTAAAAAATTGTATAAATCATTTATTTTGTGGCTGCTTGCTTAATGGTATTTAAAAAATGTTATCACTATACAATGGAACATGATTAAACCAACCTGATTTAGCTTGGATGATAATAAAATTATCTAATATTTTCTGCATAATAAATTGTTTTATAAGATAATAAATTTCAAGAGAATCAATATATTTCATTTATCTATGATAATTCATTTCATAGGTTTATCTAATCATCCTTAGGTCATATTCTTTCCTGATATATCAGAAAATGGGAAATTAAATTTTAGATCTTTTCATAGGAGATTTAAAATATGGGATCTATGTATAGACTTTGTCATTTATTTCCTATACTGCTAAGAGAAAAGTCAAGATTAATATTTTCTGAAAAAAATAAAAGAACTTTAACATTCTGCTATGCATTTTTCTAATGAAAAAGTCAACTTTCTAAATAGTTACTATAAACAATATTAATCAGAGCTTTTTTAAATCTTTGTATCAATAGTTGCGTATGTTTAATAAAATACAAACATGGAAACTTATAAATCCTTATCAATAATAGAAAACTATCTTTTGTGTCACCTGAATTCTAATTGTTTCCCAGGATCACTAATTTTTTTTTTTTTATTTCTGTTTATTTTCTTTATATTTTAGTCTTCTCGTTATGGTTGACTAGCTAACTGGTTCAATAACAAGGACAACAACAACAAAATGCATCTATAAAATAAAGCTGGTAATTAATATATTCTAGGAATGATTTTCCAAAATGTCTTTTCAAGAAGCTATTAAGACACACAGATATTTCAGAAGACCACAGTCAGATAAATAACCGCAGAAACCATTTACTTTTTCATTTATTTTGACTCAAAAATTTTTATCTTCTATCCAAATAGAAACAAGCACCATAACAGAATAGAACACATAGCACTTTAAAAATAATGCATAAATAACAGGACCAATGTATAAATTCCCATGTGTTCATACAACAAGCGGGTTGTATGAAAAATTTTATAATATTTCTAGAACAATAAAGTAACACACAGATGTCTCATTGGTATTATAAAGACACCAGACTTGGATTTAGAAGAGTTGCTGCTGTATGGGAAGCTGGCTTTATAGTGTTTGATTTCTTTCTGAAATATTTAAAATTTGTATTGAGAAATGTATATTCAAAGCTTTAGAGAGAGAGAAACATATATTAAGTCTGATTAAAAAAAAAATCCAAGGAACTGTCTGCCATAGCTACTAAAAAAATTATCACAAAATTCAAAATCTTTTTCTTTTAAATATGAATTCCTCATTTGATCACAATGGGTTTTTAAAAGTGATCCATAAATGTAACTTTACCTAGAAATATTACTTACTTCAGCAAAAATACATACAAAATTAAATTAAAAAGAAGTAATTTTTATAAGCAAAAATTCCTTTGACATCTGTTACATTATATGTGCGATCTTAGTCATATATATTAGTGGTGAGAGACTTGATTTGAAATTTAGACCAAAGTGACCCATGACTAGCAGTTTGACAGGTTTTTTGTGTTGAGGTACTCACAGTTAACCCAAAAAAGATTGTTTAAAGGAGCCCTGGTGATGCAATGATTAAGGACTCTGCTGCTAACCAAAGCTCATGGGTTGGAATCCACCAGTCACTCCATAGGAGAAAAGACCTGGCGATCTGCTCCCTTAAAGATTCACACACAGTCTAGGAAACCCTATGGGACTGTTCTGCTCTGTCCTATAGGGTTGCTATGAGTCAGAATCAACTCAATGGCACACAGCAACAATGAGATTGTTTAAGGTCTTCACCAATTTTCTGGCCATCAAAATACAAACTGAATTTCCATGGTGCAGTGTAAATATAGTGTATATTGTTTTCCCACAATCGTTTAGTCCTTCTGTTAACAAATCCGTACTTTTCTAGGGAAACTAATGCTCTCTCAACGGATATGGTTCTCGTGGGGCTACCAGTCATATAATTACACAAAAAAGTTCAAAATTAGTGGACATGTGATCCATATTAGGTTAATTAAGCCCTAGGTCCCATGAATATATAAATCTAGGTACTGAAGGTACTTTGAGCTAAGTCAACAGATGGCAAACATTAATGAGACTTTTTTTTTTTTTCTCTCTTTCTTAGATACCTGGTTCTGCCTTAGCTGGTTCTGCCTTAGCTCTTTATTGAGTATGATCTCGTGCTTTGCTATTCCGTCAGCACTATGAGCTAATCAGAATCCTTCAAATAAATGTTGCTTGTTTTTTATTGCTTAAATTAGTTAGAAAAAGTTTTTCTTGTTTTAACCCTTTCAATATGTGTGGGTATCTTGAAAGTATCCTACCCACAGCTTGTGCCTTTGGAGTTCTTTAGAAAAGAGGTAGTCCAATTTTAAGACATTTAGCCTCAAGGTGGGAGCCTTTGAAATGTGCAAAATTCAAAAATCCTGAGTGGGAGCCTCATTGTTGTGTAGATTGAGAATTGTCTTGGGTGATGGCTCTGGGATGTGTGAATTTTCTAAACTTTTGACAGGTTTGCCTTTATTTCTGTGAGGTAAGGTTTCTCATTCTTTCGCAGTTACTATACTATGTTCTCCTGAGAACGTACTTATCGTGAGAATAAGCCATTGCCAGCCTTCATTCAGTCATAGTGGTCATTTTCTCCTTTATGCCATGCATTGTTTCCAGGTATTACTGGCTCTCTTTTTTTCTAGCTTCTGAACAGTAAATAATGCCTTTCAAGTAAGGAATGATGCATTACAGTGGTACTTTTCAAGAGATTGAAACTTCTATAAGTTATTTTTACTCTGCATTCAATCTTAGGACCCAATCATTGCTTCCCCATGTAGCAGGTGGAATGCACTGCTGTGAGCGGTTCTGCAGTATTCCAGGGCAACTGTTTCTGCTTCTTAGCTGTTAGTACTGCTTTTGCTATGAAGAATATATGGTAGTGGTAATTTTCCTGAGATTCAAATTTCTTTAGTTTTATTTAATTTGCTTCTAAGTACTGCTTTTGCAGTAATGAAGAAAGCATTCTAATGGTAATTTTCCTCAGATAAAAAAAATCCAGTGGCTTTATTAATTTGGGCTATTAGTGCTGTTTTTATACTAAGGAAGAGTGCTTTGTACCAAATTTTGAAAGGTTTCATGAAAAGTAATAAAAAGACTAAGAAGACAGAGACTAGAATAAAATGTACGTGCAGTCATTGCCAGGTGCCTTCATGCTTTACCACGTTTTCCAAATTTTCAAGAAATAAAATTAAAAAATGAAAAACAAAAAATTTCATCATTGACTCATTATTGGCCAAATTAACATCCTCCGGGGCCACCAGGTCACATGTGACCCCAGATAAAGAGTATCAAATCCATAATTCATAACAAAAATTCTAAATTGGTCCTTTAATCAGCATACATTAATTAGTGAAAACACATAGTATCAACAAAAAATTCAAAGGAAAAAATAATTGACTCCTGGAGTTTCAGCAAAATGGCACCCTAGGAAGAAGCACCACCCCGTCCCTCCACAGCAAAGATCTGAAAAACTAAGCCGAACAGAGAATACAACAATCCTGAAATCCTAAAACATCAAATGACGAGATAAAGAACTCAGCCAAGCACCAAATGGGGTGAGAAAACTGACAGAAAACGGAGAGCGAGGAGAGATTCATGCAGAGGTCCCCTACCAGTTAACACAGTGTGGATACGCCATCTTGGACTCCTATCGGAGACCAGCAAACAGGGGGTATGAAAAAGCAGCCTCACGTAGCGTCCAGCAGGAGACAAAACAACCGATAATTGGCAATATACACTTTCCCACCCCCCACCCTTCTTCAACCCGACTTGGCCTCCTCTGCCTCCCGCTGCCACAATCTCTTGACCAGGAAACACCGGCTGCTTGGATTCCACACACCTGAACGGGTAGCTCTCTGAGTGCCATTTGTTGGCTGCTGGTGTTGCTTTTTTCCGCTTCTTTTGATTTCTTCCTCACCTCTCGCCACCTCCCCCTCCTTTCGCTCGAGTACCTCGCTAGGTGCTCCATCTTTGCTTCTTCCTGGGGGCTGAAGAGCTCTGGTAATTTGTGATATATGCTTTCCCACTCTCTACACTTCTTCACCCTGACTCGGCCTCCTCTTCTTCCCGCGGCCATAATCTCTTGACCAGGATACACCGGCTGCTTGGATTCCACACACCTGAACGGGTAGCTCTCTGAGTACCATTTGTTGGCTGCTAGTGTTGCTTATTTTTTTCTACTTCTTTTGATTTCTTACTTTCCTCTCACCACCTATCCCTCATTTCACTCGAGTACCTGGCTCAATGCGCCACCTTTGCTTCTTCCTGAAGGGCTCCGGAGCTCCGTTCGAGTGTGGAGCTGCTTCCCAGTCAGGGCTGCCACACTGGTGGGATCCCGGGGCTTTTGTTCATTTGTTTTCCATTGTTTGTTTGTTTTCTTTTCCTTTTCTTAAGTTGAGAGCTCTTTCTGGCCAGACGGAGCTGCGTGGTAAGGAGACTCCCCCTCAGCTTCCACAGACGTGCAAAGGGAGACTTGATGATATTTTTTTCTTGTTGGTTTTTTTTTTTTCTGTTTTTTGCGGGACACTTCTTGTTTTTTTTTTTTTTTTTAATTTGTTTTGTTTTGTTTTCCCTCTTTTTCCCTTTTTGTCTTTCTTCATTGCTCAGTTTCTCATCTCTCTATATCTTCTTTCTCTTTCTGTTCCCTGAATACCTGGTGTTATATACCTCTATGCCTTCTAGCCAGGCTGTACTGCAACACGTGAGAGTGACTTCCCCAGACCGCATAGCTGCACCAGTGAGATCCCTGGGAACTTTGCAATTATTTAACCTTTCTGATTATTATTTATTCATTCTTTTCTTTTCTTCCTCTTCCCCTTTCTGTTTTTCTCCATTTCATAGTCTCTCATCTCTCCACTCCAACAGCAAGCTCCCCTTGTATTCTTTTTTGTTTGTTTGTATGCTTTTGGCTCCTGTTCCTCTCTCCTCTCTCCCATATCCATCTTAGCTCCACACATAACAGTCTCCCCAGTGCACCCTGCCTACCTGCACTGTGCACTTGACATCACACCACCAAACAGCACAGGCATGCCCTACTGGAACCTGCCCTGCACTGATTACCAACCCACTACGGTGGCTGTAGTAAGTACCACAAACAACCCATCCCAGTAACTCCTCTTTGGCTAGACCTGCACTGCCGTACCATATCTGAGTGCCTGAACATGCCAGTTGGAGAAGGGGGGAAAAGTATTGTGCCCACAGATGAGTAAACAACAAAGAACACACAGTCCGCCTGCTCAGACATAGTCAAATTTTTTTTAAAAAAGGGACAAAGCAAATGAATCTATAATCAATAAAAGAGAAACATAACTACTGAATGCCCCGAAGACAGCAGACAATATCAAAATATTTACAAAAACAAGAGAGGATGGTTCCAATAGGCGTCCAAACAAAACACCAGATGACACTCCTGTGGAAGAAAAAGCACTATAACTACCTGATTGGGAATTCAAATCTCTAATACTCAGAATTCTTCAAGAACTCTGGCAAAAAGCTGACAAAC
>NW_004444179.1:1347978-1380851 GCF_000243295.1 Trichechus manatus latirostris
GTATCTTTGGCTATGTGTATTTTCACCAAAAAAAAAAAGGTTGAGAAGTTAGAGGGTTGACATGTTGTGGGGTTGTTAAGCAATGTCATAAAACAATATGTGTACTACTGCTTCATGAGAAACTATTTGTTCTGTAAGCCTTCACCTGAAGTACAATAAAAACAAAAACACAAACTGCCTGTCACATATCCAAATATAAAACCAAAAAAAAAAAAAAACAAGCCTATTGCCTTCGAGTGGATTCCAACTCATACCGATCCTGTAAGACAGTGTAGAAATGCCTTGTAGGGCTTCCAAGGAGTGGCTAGTGGATTCCAACTGTCAGTCTTTTGGTTAGCAGCTGAGCTCTTAACCACTTAGCCACCAGGGCTTCGATAGACTGAACTAGTAATACTAATTCTGTTACAATTAAATTGCCTTTTGTCTTTCTGTTTGTGACAGAGTCAAGCAGTAATTCGATGTGTTCAGCTATTAAGATTCCCTCTTTACTCATTTCTTAAAATCTGAGTGAATATACCAGCTTCCACAGAACACTGAAAAAAACAAAAATTACCAAGAGGAATCAGTTTTATTGCAGGAGAAGCACTGCCTCTGTTCACCTAAATAAATTCATAAGTACAAAACAAACAAATAAACAAAGTTGTTATTTATATAACATTATTTAATATATAACATATATATTTATATTTATAAATACATAGCCTTAATTAAGAAATAAAACATACTGTTTCCAAGAGTAGTTCTCCCATAAGAATTGTATAAACAAAAGAATATGATTTTCAAGTAGATTTCTAAGTTCACAAATTATCATTTTTGAATAATGTATTCAAAGGGAAATAACAATAGTGTGATTTATTTTACCAAATTCCAAATCAAACCAGTTGCCAGTGAGTCAATTCTGACTCACGTCGACCCTGTAGGACAGAGTAGAAATGCCCTGTAGGGTTTCAAAGAAGCGGCTGGTGAATTCAGACTGCCGACTTTTGGTTTAGCAGCGGAGCTCTTAACTGCTCTTAACTGTGTCACCGGGAATCCATAATTTATTATATTACTCTAAAATTTAAACTTTTAAGATAAATCCTAAGTACACCTTTGTAGATTGGAAGGCCTGTGAGGAGGGGTTATTCTTCATTTATACCCTGTACCATTGTATCGTTGCTATTTAATAATTATGTATTGCTGAAAACTTTACGTATTTATGCTTTCTTTTATAGTTTTTAAATGAAGAATGTTGTCACATGGCATAAATGTATTTTAGTTTTTTGTTACTTTTAAAAGTGATAGATGAATCAAATTGCGCTCCTTATTAACTCTTTCCCTCTGAAACCTTCAATTGGTATTGCATTGTGTATTATTAACTGCTTTGAGGTACTCATCACTGCCCTGTGTCATGGAAAAAAGCTTATTTCCTAAAACTTTTATGAAAATGCAGATGAGTAATACGTCCTAGTAGAAACAAAGAATATACATTTTGAAGTATTTTGAAAGCAAATTAGAATCTGTTTTTTGAATCTATAAACTTACCTTTTTATGAGAAAGGTATTCCAAATAATTATAGAACAGTGGTACATTAACATATTTCATATTTCAGTAATTCACTGCAAAAAAAAGGTGGAAAATTAAACTATAATATAAAAATTGTAAGTTCTTCTGTTTAATATAATCATCTAACAATGCTGGAAAGCAAAATACTTATAAAGAAATAATTACTATTTAAAGATATTTGGGTACATTAAAAATTACTGAGTAACTTCAACAATGATTACTTTTAAGACTGGAAGTGCCAAAATATAAATGTAGTAATATAATGTCTTACCATCAAAGCAAAATAAATGTTACCATACAGAAGAAAGAAATAATGAAATAGGATATTGCCAACACTGTAATTAGCTGTCTTAAAAATGCAAAGGTGAAATTTTTATAAAGCATGTTAATAGGTTATTATTACTCATTAGCTTGGGTTAAAGTACGGAGTTGAATATCACATTCTAAAAACTGTGCTTAGCAAAATAATATGACATTGAAACACTACATCAGCCTGAAAAGTAAACCCTTGGGAAATAATCCAATGTTAGCAATTATACAACATATAATAGGATAAAAGTTCAACCATATAAATATTAATGACAATTATCTTGGAATTAAATGCACAGTTAAAACTGTAGTGCCACATGAAAATTAAATACTTCAGCAGAAATACTGTTAAAAATACAAAGGGAGACCATTCACAAATTGGTGCAATATCATAAATGCGTCATTACATTAGAGTTTTGATCTGATAGTCTAAGAGTAAGTTATTTAGTTCTTTGTAACAAAATAAAACAAAAAAAAACACCCGTTGCCGTAGAGTCGATTTCAACTCACAGCAACTATATAGGACGTAGTAGAACTATCCCATAGGGTTTCCAAGGCTGTAATCTCTGTGGAAGCAAACTGCCACATCTTTCTTCCCTGGAGCAAATGGCGGGTTCGAATCAGCAACCTTTTGGTTAGCAGCTGAGAGCTTAACAACTGCACCACCAGGGCTACTTTTATTCTTTATAGGGAATTATTTGTACTAGAAGTGTAGATATGAATTGAGGTTTAATTTGGGAACGTAAATGTAAAAATGAAAAAACATATCATCCTTATGAAAAACAAATTTATAACAGCCTTCATATGTACTATATTATGAGGATAGCTACTCAATGATACTTACTGTGAAAATATGAAATTAATATGATTTCCAAAGCAGCAATATTATTATTTTAAAAGTACACTTTCAACCAAAGGCACGCTTCAATTTTTTCTATGATACTATCATTTTCACAGCTGTGCAAAGTAGTAAAACACAGTAGAATCATCAGTATATTTTGTTTTCATTGTCATAAAAGTACAAGCACTTGTATTGTTCACAAGATGGTAATCGCCATAAAGACATAAATTTAGCATAAGTCTTATTGAGTCACTTCATTTTAGCACAGTCTTTATTAATTATAAATTATCATTGAAAACAGTTGGAGGAAAATATTTTAGGGCAGTATAACTTCAAGACACTTTAGAAAAATATTTTAAATCACATAAAATATTCTCCTAATACCTTGATTGAATTTAATATCATATTAATAAATTTTTCTTTAAAAGCAATCATGTTTTTAAGTGTTTATTCAGTGTTAATACAAAAGAATAGTCTTTGCAAAGATAATGTAAAAAAATACAAAAAGTGTTCAAAATATATAATCATTCTAAACACCATAAGGGTAGGAAAAATACACCATTCTAAAATGCAATATAAAAAATAAATAAATAAATAAAAGAAATATAAATGGGCAAATAATAAGAAATACGTCTACGCTTAGTTTTTCTTCCTATATAGTGTACATCAGTTTATTTTGTTCCAAATTATTAGAGCTCATAAACTCTATAGTAAAGATTAAAACACAACTAAACATCAATGACTATAAATGTAGCAGAGATTGTGAAGCTAATAAAATGCTGCTGAGAAAAATGCATTTGAAGTTTTAAAATGGGATAAAAAGGAAAATTCCTTTGTAATCCTCACTTAGTTTAGGCTTATTCGAGCTTAATGGAGGCTTGACATACTAAGGAAAAAAAAATAAATTGAATTAGTGCTACCTTTATATTTTTATAAAAAGGAAAAAAAAAGTAAAACAAAAAATGCAGGCGCAAATTCCATTCTTTGTAATGCACCAGTGATTATTTCCTTAATTGGATGAATAACTTTAAGCTGAATCCAGTACAAGATGCTTTTTGACACAGTGTCAACTTCTGGTTTGCTTTCAAGTCTTAATTAGATTCATACTTTTCTATGCAACTTCTGTTTGAACAATTGAGACATTTCTGGGCTCTAACAAGCTTGTTAGCAGAGAGCGAATTAAATCTATTCTCTGATTATCTTTTGTTTTACTTACAACAATGCTTTTATATCAGGTGTTATCATGCGAGGTTGTGATCACCAATGATTTTTATATTGCAATTGTTAAATAATGAAAAAAAAAACTTTGGAAATTTACTTCTATGTACATGATTTGTTTTATTCTGTTTAATCTTTTGTGGTGTGAGAAGGAATTTATTTTTTCATTTCTTCTTCTTTCCATTCAGTATCTTAAAATATCCATCTCAATTGGTATTCTGTCAGTTCCTGGAGCCTTGTTTTTTGCCAGTGCCTTCAGTGCAACTAGGGCTTCTTCAATATCATCGGTTCAATATCACATGCTACCTCCTAAAATGGTTGAACATTGACCAATTCATTTTGGTACACTGACTGTATGTTACTTCCATCTTGTTTTGATACTTCCTGCATCACTCAATATTTTGTCCATAGAATCCTTCAATATTTCAACTCGAGGCATGAACTTTTTCTTCAGTTCTTTCAACTTGAGAAATATCAAGTGTGTTCTTTCCTTTTGGTTTTCTAACTCCAGGTCTTCGCACATGTTATTATAATACTTTACTTTGTCTTCTCAAGCCGCCCTTTGAAATCTTCTGTTCAACTCTTTTACTTCATCATTTCTTCCATTAACTTTAGCTACTCTACAACCAAAAGCAAATTTCAGAGTCTCTTCTGACATTGATTTTGGTCTTTTCTTTCTTTCCCGTCTTTTTAATGACCTTTTACTTCATGTATCATGTCCTTGATGTAATCCCACAACTCTTCTGAACTTCTGTCATTAGTTTCAATACCTCAAATGTACTCTTGAGATGGTCTCTAAATTCAGGTGGGGTATACTCAAGGTCCTATTTTGACTCTCATGGACTTCTTTTAATTTTCTTCAACTTCAGCTTGAACTTGCATATGAGCAATTGAAAGTCTGTTCCATAGTCGGCCTTTGGCCTTGGTCTCATTCCACAGATGTAGTCAGTTTCATTCCTGTGTATTCCATCTGGGAAGGTCCATGCGTAGAGTCGCCGTTTATGTTGTTGAAAAAAGTTATTTGCAATGAAAAAGTTACTGGTCTTGCCAAATTCTATCATGTGATCTCTGATGTTGTTTCTATCACCAAGGCCATGTTTTCCAACTACCGATCAATCTTCTTTGTTTCTAAATTTCACATTCCAATCACCAGTAATTATCAGTGGATCTTGTTTGCATATTTGATCAATTTCAGACTGCAGAAGTTAATAAAATTCTTCAATTTCTTCATCTTTGGTGTTAGTGGTTGGTGCGTAAAGTTGAATAATGATCATATTAGTGGTTAGTCTTTGTAGGTGTATGGATATTATCCTATCACTGATAGTTTGTACTTCAGGATAGATCTTGCAATGCTCACTTTTCTGTGCCAAATAATTTGGAAGTCAGCTACCAGGCCAACCAACTGGAGGAGACTCATATTTGTGCCCATTCCAAAGAAAGGTGAACCAACAGAATGTGGAAGTTCTCAAACAATAGCATTTATATCACACGCATGTGAAATATTGCTGAAGATAATTCAAATATGGTTGCAACAGTACATTGACAGGGAGCTGCCAGATTTTCAAGCAGTATTCAGAAGAGGAAGTGGAAAGAATATCACTGCTGATGTCAGATGGATCTTGGCTGAAAGCAGAGAATATCAGAAAGATAAAATAAAAATACCTGTGTTTTATTCACTATGCAAAGGTATTCGACTGTGTGGATTATAACAAATTATGGATAACATTGTGAAGAATGGGAATTCCAGATTGCTTAATTGTGCTCATATGGAACCTGTACACAGATGAAGAGGCAGTCATTTGAACAGAAAAAGGGGATACTGTATGGTTTAAAATCAGGAAAGTTGTGTGTCAAGGTTGTATCTTTTTACCATACTTATTCAATCTGTATGCTGAGCAAACAATCGGAGAACCTGGACTATATGAAGAAGTACATGACATCAGAACTGGTGGAAGACTAATTAACAACTTACAATATGCAGATAACACAACAGTGTTTGCTGAAAGCAAAGAGGACTTGAACTACTTACTGATGAAGGTCAAAGACTACAGATTTTAGTATGGATTACATCTCAACATAAAGAAAACAAAAACACTTACAACTGGACCAATAAGCAACATCATGATAAAAGGAGAAAAGATTGAAGTTGTCAAGGATTTCATTTTACTTGGATCCACAATCAAGGCCCATGGTACCAGCAGTAAAGAAATCAAATGAAGTATTGCATTGGGCAAATCTGCTGCATAAGACCTCTTTGAAGTGTTGAAAAGCAAAGAAGTCACTTTGAAGACTAAGTTGCACCCTACCCAAGCCATGGTATTTTCAATCACCTCATATGCATGTGACAGCTGAACAATGAATAAGGAAGACTGAAGGAGAATTGATGCCTTTGAATTATGGTGTTGGTGAAGAACATTGAGTACCCCATGGACTCCCAAAAGAACGAACTAATCTGTCTTGGAAGATGTACAGCCAGAGTGCTCCTTGGAAGGGAGGATGTCAAGACTTTGTGTCACATACTTTGGACATGTTATCAAGAGAAACCAGACCTTGGAGGAGAACATCATGCTTGGTAATGCACAGAGTCATTGAAAAAGAGAAAGACCCTCAATAAGCTGGACTGACATGGTAGATGCAACAAAGGGCTCAAATATAGCAATGATTGTGAGGATGGAGCAGGACAAGGCAGTGTTTTGTTCTGTTGCACATAGGGTCGCTATGAGTCAGAATCGACTGAAGGACACCTAACAATAAGAACAACATCTGAAAACATTAGATGGAAGAAAGAGTAAGGAACTGTTATGGATTGAATTGTGTCCTCCAAAAATATATGTTAAAAGCCTAACCCCTAATACCTGTGAATATGACCTTGTCTGTAAATCTGGTCTTTGAAAATATTATCAATCAAGTGAACTAGGGGCCATGCCTATTAGAGAAGGGTGGGTCTTAATCCAATCAAAGTTGTCTCTTTATAAAAGAAGAGAAAGACGCACAGAGACTGAGAGGAAATTGGGAGTAAAGAGGGAACTACAGCAGGAAATATCCTATTTCATATTCAAGAGTTTTAGTGTATAGCATACTTGGGGTATTAAAAAAGTATGGTGTATAACATACTTGGGGCATTAAAAAAAAAGGTCAAGGTCACTAGAACATAAAAAGCATGGAGAATAATGTAATGTAACAAAATCAGTTTGGAGTCGCAGGAACAGAATGTGCAGAGCCTTTTATTACATGTTAACAGTTTAAGTTTTGCCTTTTGTTCTAGGAGCAATGTACAGCCACCAAAGACTTTTAAGGAGGTGGAGTACGACACAGTCACAGATGTGCTTTCAGAAAGATTACTCTGGTAGTTGTGTGTGAGATAGATTGGAGATAGAGAAAAACATATATGGGAAGACAGGTAAGGAAGCTGAGTGTCCAAGTAAGAGGCAATAAGAGCATGGACTAGGATAAAAGTTTATATTTGAAGTCAAATTGACTTGGACTTATGGTGACTGCATGTGTGTCAGAGTAGAAATGTGCTCCATAAGGTTTTTAATAGCTGGTTTTTCTAATGTAGATAACCAGGCTTTTTTCTGAGGTGTCTCTGGGTGGACTTGAATTTCCAAACTTTCCGTTAGCAGCTGAGTATGTTAACTATTTGTACTACCCAGGGACTCCTGGACTAGGATGCACACATGAAAATGGAGAGAATTTGACAGTATATTGACTGGCATAGTAGATGCTTTCAGTAACCTGCCTGTATCAACTCAGCCTACCTTGAAGGTTGACTGTGCCCAATTTCAAGGATGCTGAGGGTGTCGAGTCTCTGTGTTGCAGAATGTTCTCTTGTCATTGGTGCATGCTCTGTCCCTTTGCAAAAAGGCCAAAAGAGCAGGAGAGTTAATGTCCTAGAGCAATCCTCATCCAATGACACTTGTAAGGAAGCTTCTGGATAAATATGCAGATTCTTCATCACTCTGGAAGGTGGGACAATTTGGAGGTATGTATTATACTATCAAAGTTTCCTCAGAGAGATTGAGCCACAATTGCTCACAGAAGTAATCTCTCCCTTAACACATCTGTTATTGACTTCTTTTTTCTGTGTTATTTCCCTCTTTTGTCATAGCTTCTTGGGATCACCTCACAAATAAAAGAAACTTGCATTCAATTCCTTGCTTTAGAGACACCTTTGCTTTGAAGCAAAGACTCAGTGATTTATCAGATATGGCAGAGTAGAACAAAAGGAAACATGGATGGTGTTGCCAGTCTTCTGACTTATACAACAGGAGGCTTGTTGAAGCCATTTTCTGAATAGGAAACAACAGAAAAGGACTATGTTATTAGAGGAAGCTCATGAGATCATGTTTTAACATTTTGTGTTGATATCCTGTGGAGCCATCCAATAGCAATGTCAAGGAGGCAAATGTATTTACACAAATATAGATTGGAGCTATATGAATTTGGAAACCACTGGCATGTACGTAGTGACAACATTGTGGGTAAAATTGCCTGGGAAGAGCGTATAGTAATATGACAGTCTAGAAGAGACCCATGCAAAAACCCACATTTAATAGCCAAATGGAGAATGAATGGAAACTAGAAAGGAAGCAGTGGTAAATCAGGCAAGAGGAAAAGGAGGAAAGCATGCTGTTGCAGAAACCAGAAGGAAATGCTGCCTCCCATCTTGCTAATCTTCCTATAAGAATAAAGAGTGTTTTCAGGGCATATAAAGGACTGCTCACTGGGGCAATTAACAAATGTCAGCTTTCTCACAAATTTAGGATATGCTAGTCTGATATTATATTTGGTGATCTTGTATAAAACATGTATATCACTACCACTTCCCTGTACTTTATTCATCCTATTGCATGGTACAACAATGCTCTTGGACTATCTAAAAAGAGTCAGGGCTTTATTTTAATATATTTAAATATAATTTCCTTGTATTTCTATAAAAGAAATAATTACTGAGCACTCATCAGCAGGAATGCTTGAACCCTTTCTGGTAAAGAATTACAGAAGAACTACAAAACTTAAAATTTCAACAGTTAATATATCATTAATGGCATTTCCATTTCCTTCTCCAAGGGGAGGCATATTAGGGGAAGGGTTAACGACACTGACCTCAATGTTTCATTTCATCTGCAGCACTTGACCAGTAAAGGGTATGACTAATAATACTATGCATACATGGCTTATTAGCTTATTGGTATCTCAGTGCTATTTTGGACTCATAAAATGTTCTATTACTAATATCTGCTAAAAATTAAGGAATTTTGTTCAGAGTCAGTGGTAACATCTGAGAAATTGTTCTAATATATATGAGTATTCAGAACACAAATGATGATTTCATGACTGGGGGTTATCAAGAACATTAGATTAGATAATTAAAAAGAAGAGTCTAGTTCTTGCAAGCCACCTGGAATAGCAGACTGTAGAGCCACTAGTGTTGGAAAGTATGGCCTTAAACTTCCTTTGGTCTCATGTTCCTTTGAAACTACTTTTCATTATTCACCCTTCTACCAGTTTTCATAGGAGCCCTGGTGGTGCAGTGGTTAAGCATGCTTAGCTGCTAACCAAAAAGTTGGCTGTTCAAACCCACCTGTCGCCCTGCAGAAGAAAGATGTGGTAGCCTGCAAGATTTCCAAGATTTACAGTCTTGGAAACTGTATAGGGCAGTTCTACTCTGTCCTTTAGGGTCACTATGAGTTAGAATCAACTTGATGGCAGTGGGTTTGGATTTTGGTATCAGTTTTCATCCTGAAGGAATCTATTGACACTACACTCTGAAACTAATTACTTAACTCTTTTTAAGCTGACGTTTCATTACAATTCTATCTCCATTATTTTAATGGAACCAAATGATTTGAAAAACCTGTGGGAAATTTCACAGTCATTTTCTGTTTAGTTCTTAATATATAAACACTGTGCAGTCAGGTCTGTGTCTTCCAGTCCGATGAATGCTCATTTGGATGTTTACGTATATTTTCGTATTCTTCCTTCCACTTAAAAATGCTTTGATTGCTCCTATCTGTAATCACCTAAAAATCAAGGACAGGCTAATTTCAAAGTGCTCCATGCCTCTTTTCCAACTAATAGAGTCAATAGTTTTAACAATGGTCAGAATTTGAGTTCACTGCTTTGGATATATACCTTTATTTTGCTATTTCTTTTGCATTCTCCAAATCTTCAAGAAGATTGCAAACTCACTGAGAAGAGATATTTCCTGTCTATCCACACAAAAGATAATGGGCCAGTTCACCACACTGATGGATATAGAATCAGTCAGATTAGACTTTAGTTTAATATCCAACTTTCCTTCTCTTTGTGATTTAAACCAAATTACTTAAGGTTTCTATGTCTAAGTTTCCTCATCTGTAAAATGGAGATTGTAATACTATTTACCACCAAACTCAATTGCAAGGAGGAAATTAGGTAAGAAATTAAGTAATTTACTAATAAAGTTAGTTAAGTGCATATGATGATCAGCAATGGTAATTTGATGAGTATGAGATACACACAAGTCCAACAAACTGATTTAAATTCTTACTGTAAAATTCTGAAATCATATTGTTCAATCTAAATTTGTAGCTTCAGTATGGAAACCTTTTACTATTTTTTACAACATATTTCTTCATACAAAATATATATTTAAGAGATTTCATCTTCAGAATTCTAATACCACTATTCAAACTCTTTACTAAGCCTGATATTTAACTCACGGCTTTGTATAAACAGAGGACATTGATTAAATATGCCCATAGTTGTAATTAACAATTGCAATTAAATTAACACGGAACATTTCACAAACATAGAAGAGAATCCAAATCAAATATCTATAGATGAATAATAGAATATTTCTGCAGTATAAATAGTACATATATTTTAATTAATTTGATTATTTGAAAGTGTCAGGAAAGTGACAAAGCTACTGATGAAAGGAATAAAGTTTGATCAAAAAAAGAAATAGGATTTATAAAAATAAACAGCATCATTCTCTTACATATTGTCAATTAATTTCATAGATGTTTAAAGATCTGCCTTTTTCATCTTTCATAAAAGATCGTAATAAATGTATTAAGAACATTCACATGCAAAACTAGAACAAGCATTTAACTGCATTAAAATTTCATAGTATTTGAGGGAGTTTGAGTAATACTTCAATCAAAAACTGAACCAATTTATAGTTAATTTAGTTTGTTCTCTGGATGATTCCTAAGGGTTACACACTTACCAGATTTAAAGATAAATGCTGGGGAAATAAGTTGACTATTCTTTTCTGCAGTACAATTAAGCAGCAAAGAATTTAGTAAAAATGAACTGCTTAGCTCTGTCTAACACTACGTTTATATTTAAGAACCACACAAAACAAATCATTGTGAATAATTATGCAGCAGAATAGGTACAATGACTTTGGTTTATTTTTGATTTTGCTTAGTTTGCTTTTGCTTACTGTTTAAATGCAAATGCTAAGTGAAAGAGGGTATATTAGATGGGAGTGGTATGACAGTGTGTTAACTTTATGTGTAAAACTGGATTACATACTAATTAGTTAGGAGATGATAACAGCAGTGTGGTTATGCAGATTAACTTGTGTAATACATTTAAGGGCTTAGAGCAGCACCTAGCATAGAACAAACACAGGAATAAGTTAGTTGTTATCCTTATATTATAATTTAGTTTCTGAAATTCATGAAATAAGTTTTCTGTTTTTTCAAAATAATGTATTTGCATAGAGTAGACAATTTATAATACGAAGATAATACTCTATTACTCTAATATTGATTTTTCTTGCAATACAAATAAATAAATAATAATGACTTAATTTTAAATACAATTCAACTGAGAAATTTTATTTGCATATGTGTTTCTTTAGTGACCTGTCTCCTATCTTTGATTATTTTTTCTTTCAAGATTTACAGTGCATCATTAATATAGGCTAGCTGCATATGAACTTCTCATCATTTTAATTGAATACACAATTAAATCTAGTAGAAAAAGGTGGGCAAAAAACATAGACAAGAAATGTGAATTAATTATATCATTAAAACTATCACAACTCCTTTATCTGAAGGAATTTGGGTTATTTAAATGAGTAAATTTGATTGATTCTACATACATTAAAACTGGCAAAATGATCATGTTAATGGGCAAAATTTTGGTATTAAACAGTTAATCATTAAAATGATATTCTGTACCATTATGAAGATTCCTTGGCTTTATAATCATATACACCTGCATTTGAAACTTTCTGTGCCATATAATTTTTAGGACCATGGACAAATGACAGAACCTTGGGCCATCAGTTTTTACCCATATATGATATGGAGGTCAAAATGTCTCATGGAATGGAGGGGAGGACTCAAAGAAATGAAAACAGCAGGCAAAACAGAGGCTGGCTTAAAATGGGCATTAATAAATATTCATTTCCTGCTTACTATGTCTCCAAAATCTACTCAGCAGGGGCTGAAACTAGTCTTATTTCAATTATATTTTGACATTTGGATGTCTTAATCTCTACTCCTTGTTAGGAAATTATGAGAACCCTAGAGCTAGCGATAAAAGACACACCTTCACCCAGTATAGTTAGAGAGTAGAATGGTACTTCAGTAAATTTTTGCTGAAATTAATTAAAGTTATCTCATTTATGCAGTAAAACTTTTTCACCAAGGATATTTCAGGGCCTGCTTATAGCAACTTCCTGGTTGAACTGTCTATTGCTTTTTAATTTATTTTTTAATAGAATATTCTGAAAGGGGTCTCATAAACACAAAACTGTGTGATTCTGAGGAGTTTTCAGAATAAATTGAGGGGCAAAACTAAATTCTCCACATGTGCAAGACTTTGTGAATTCACGAAGAATTCAACAATGATAGATACTTTTGAAATACAGTTTGATTAGAAATGTAAAAAGTAAGAGGAGGTTGTGAAAAATAATGTCAGTGTTAAATAAGCTGGTAACTGTTCAAGGTTAAAAAACAAAAAGAATCTCAAGTTGTTTCTCAAGCACTAAGCTACGTGTATTAGGTCAGACTGAAAATCTGAGTTCCAAAGCAGAAGGAGCCCCTGGATGTTGCAAATTGTTAATATGCTTAGCTGTTAACTGAAAGGTTACAGGTTTGAGTCCACCTATAAAAGATCTGGTGATCTACTTCCAAAAAGTTAAGCATTGAAACCCTATGGAGCAAAGTTCTATTCTGACACACATGGGGTCATTATGCGTTAGTTATCTACTCTACAGCAACAGATTGCAAAGCAGAAAGTGTCAAAAGTTCCCAAGAAATAAAATATAAATGAGTTAGCTAGATAACTTCCAGAATGATAAGGCTACAACCTCCTCACATAGATTCTGATGTCGTGTAGACAGCAAAGTTCTTATTTAACCACCATGTGTTAAACGTGTAGCCTATGGCTGGCTTTTTCTAGGAGATTTTTGCATACTTAATTCTACTTAATTCCTTTATATGAGCATAATTAATGACACTTGAATAACTGTGATGTGGAAGTCTTTTAAAGTGGCTTCCAGACTTTTTGTTTTTTTTCCCCTGAAGACTGTAGCTAAATGAATTTTTCAAGGCAGTCCTTTAGTTTAACTGCTTTCCAAAATCACACTTGGACTCTGATTTCACCGTGGTTCCTACAACCGAGTATGCTGTTACTATGGAAATTTTTGATCATTTCAAATCACTGTGGGTGCTTTTAATTAAGATTTTAGACATATTTTTATATAGTAAAATAGCATTAAATGCACTAGGAAATACTGGATAAAAATATGGTAGTAAATTACTTAATTTACCTGAATTATATGCAAGTGGATAATTTGGGGGTAGCCTGAAAACATAAAAATAATAACATTGTTTTTTAATTATTTTGTTAAATAGTCTTTTTATTTAAATACAAATCCAATTGCCAATATTAATGTTGAAAATATGAATTTCTGTTTTATAATAGTTATATATGTATGGCCATGGAAACCTTGAATGGTTTATTTTTAATAAAAATAAGGTGTATATCATCTCCTCAAACAAACCCTAAATTTCAAATTTCTGTTAAAGCACTTTCTTCAGCAGATCACTGAGCATTTTAAAAACAGTTCATCTTTAACATTCGACTCCCTATCTGTCAAACTTAATCTTCTGAACTCCTAACATTTATGAGTGTTGAAAAGATTATTGCCTACTCTGAGTATACTGTTTTCTGAATAGTCCCTTGTTGCCATTTTATTTCTGTCAGAAAAGTTCATACTATTTCTAATTACTATTTGCTCATTGCCTTATTATAGTAACCAATAAATCATGGGATACATATTTGATTTTTTTTTTATTATTACCATTTAACATATAAAAAACAAAAAACAAACTCCTTGTTAAAAAACAAAACAAACAAACAAACAAAAAAACCAATTGCCATCGAGTGGATTCTGATTCATACCGACCTTATAAGACAGAGTAGAACTGCCCCATAGGCAGCTCTTTCCAAAGAGCAGCTGGTGAATTTGAACTGCCTATCTTTTGGTTAGCCGCCAAACTCTTAACCACTGCATCATCAGTGCTCCATTTAACATATAAACAATAAAAATTTTTCCACTTCTCAAGTAGAGAGATAGAAAGAGAATCTCCATTAGAGTTCTGTGAGAGTCTAGAAGAGGGATCATCTCAATATACCTACTTCAGAGATAGTGAGTCCCTGGGTGGTGCAAATGGTTAAGCACTTGACTACTAGCCAAAAGTTTGGCAGTTTGAACACAGTTAGAGGCACCTTCAAAAACAGGGCTGGCGATCTGCTTCCGAAAGGTCACAGCCTTGAAAACCCTTTGAAGCAGATCTACCCAGCACATGTGGAGTCGCCATGAGGCAGAATTGACTTGATGGCAACTAACAACAAGAGACAGCCGGTCTTCAGAGAGTCTTAGGAGATGTGTGGGAATGATGTCAAAAGAAGTAGGAAATAGTTCTCCAAGTACAGAAAGGGACATGTACAAAGGAATAGAAGCAGAGAATAACACTGGCATGTTTGGGATAAGGCAAACTTCAGTGCAGCTGGAGTGCAGAGAAAAAGGTTGGATAGTAAGCTGGGCCAGTGGGCATGAATAAGATCATGAAGAGTTTACATTCCATGCTCAAGCATCTAGCGGTATCATGACATCAAGTGGAGTTTATAGAACTTTGACTTGGAAAATGACCCCCTCATAATATCTTCTTACAAAGATGCAAAATTTATTCTGTAGAGGGAGACGGGCAGGAGATACCAGAGAAGACTTGGAATCTGATGGTAAAGCTTGTATAAAATCTCAGGGAAGAAAAGACATACCTGAAATATGCAGGAGGTGAGGACGTAAGGAGGAGAAAATATGAATTACATTTTGAAGTAGTATTGGCAAATTTTGATGACTATTTCCATAGTGATTGGGAATGGGAAGGTGAGAAAATTACAGACTTGTATGCCTTTTGTTTACTTTAACTGAGACAGGGGATCCAGAGAATGAGCGTTACTGATTTTGACATATTGAAAAAGAAGTTCCTAGAGCAAGTACAAAAGGAGACCTCCAAAGGTTTAGACTTGAGATACAGATTTAGAAATGGCCATTGTATGACTGGTAATTAAACTGTTGGAAGTTCATGAGAAAATTTAAATAGAATCTGAAGTATCTGAAGCAAAAAGCCCAAGAATGTTGTATTAGGGGGGTTGGGGGAAGAATTCTCCCCATTTAAAGGGTGATCTGAAAAAGAAAAGCCCATGAAGAAAATTGGAAATGGATATCCAGGGAGTTATGAAAGAACCATAATAGAATGATGTCAATTTGTTACATGTTTCTTAACCTTTGTAATAATTACATTGTTCTTGATGACTAAGATCATTAGTCTAATAGCTATAATCAGTTATAATTATGCAAAATGGGAATGTAATTTAATGTGCTCTCTGTTTACTGTTCTCCATAGATCTCATTAATAGTGTTTATGAACAAAGTGCCTACCTCCATCTTCAGACCTCCTCTAAGGTCCTTCTAGCTGTAAACCTAAGATGCACATGCACTCATGGCATATTAGAACCATAGACTGATTCCTAGAAATACAAGTGACTTGCACATAACTTTGTGTGTAATAGCTACTGAAAAATCTAAGGGTCTTGTTTAGCCTTATATTCATTTTGTATATAAATAAGTCAAAGTGCAAAAATGATAACAAGTTCAAAAGGATATCTAATGTCAGAAGTCAGACTATAACAGACGTTCTGATTTCCTGTTACAGTATCCATTTTTTTCCTCTCAATATTTTACTACCTTCTATTACATCACAGCCTTGAAAATCCTATTGAGCAGTTCTACTCTGCACATAGGGGGTCATCCATCAGTCAGAATCGACTCGACAGAGCTAACAACAGCTTAGACACTTAGGAATTGTTATTAATTAACATGTTTTAAGAGATGTGTTATGGATTGAATTGTGCCCCCTCAAAATTTGTGTATCAGTTTGCTAGGCAATAATTCCCAGTATTGTGTGATTGTCCACCATTTTTCACCTGATGTGATTTTCCTATGTGTTGTAAATCTATGATGTTAATGAGATGGTAATAGTGGCAGTTATTTTAATGAGGTGAGACTCAATCTACAAGATTAGATTGTGTTTTAAGCCCATCTCTTTTGAGATAAAAGAGAGAACTGAGCAGAGAGACATGGGGACCTCATACCACCAAGAAACAGGAGCTAGAAGAATAGCGTGTTCTTTGGATACAGCGTCCCTGCACTGAGAAGCTCTTCGACCAGGGGAGGATCGATGGCAAGGACCTTCCTCCAGAGCTGACAGAGATAAAGCCTTCCCCTGGAGCCGATGCTCTGAATTTGGACTTGTAGCCTACTAGACTGAGAGACAATACATTTCTCTTTGTTAAACCATCCATTAGTTGTATTTCTGTTATAACAGCACTAGATAGCTAAGACAGGATGCCAGTAAAAATATTAACTGAACCTCCCCTTTTAATTCTATCATATATTTACGTTAGGCTAAATGTCCAATTTGTGCTTTTCTCATTCACTTAATAAGCTACATAAACATGGATAGGAGCTCTGGTGTCACAGTGGTTAAACCCCTTGGCAACTAAACAGAAGGCTGGCAGTTCAAGTCCATCAGCCACTCTGCAGCAGAAAGATGTGGTAGTCCGCATCTGCAAAGATTTACAGCATTGGAAACACTGTGGGGCAGTTCTACTCTGTCCTATACAGTTTGCTGAGTTGGAATTGACTTGATGGCAATGAATTTGGTTTGATTTTAAACATAAATGACTCTGATATTCTTAAATAACTTGTCAGTGTCCATATTCATCAATTGCTGAGGGCTTCATTGCAAAATATGTGGTTGAGGTTATGCTCCTAGATCTCAGATTTATATTCCATATGTATCTATCTAGCTAAGTGTGCTAACAAAATCAGCTTTAGGAGCATACAGGGCTAGAGGAATCAAAGACCTAAAACATGGAAAATTCACTAAACTAATGTCAAATTAGGTATTATAATATCTGGATGCTAAGGATTGCTAGAGGCTTCTAATAAATTTGCAAATTGTTGTTGCTGACCGTTTTGGTTTAAGTTGCAACATTTACTACACAAGATGATTAAAAACTACATCAATCCCCAAAGATAATATTTCTTTTAGAATCATGCTTGTCATTTTAATTGTCTTTACATGCTAGAAATGATCTAAGATTCTTATGTATAATCCACTCTTAAAAAATATTTGAAAGTAGATAATATATTTTGCAAAACTTTCATATCTGTTGATACTTAAAACATCATTTTGATCAATAATTATAGAGGAAAATAATCATAAATATAAAAATTCAAATTATTTTAGCTATTGTGACAAATATAATGTGAAACAAAGTTTTTACTCAACTGTTTTAGAGATTGTTTAATAGGAGCTAGGTTTAGTAAAGATTATTGCATTTGCAGGATATTTTATTTTATCAAAATCCTTTCTAAAAGTACAATTAGGATTAAAAAGAAATAAGTTAACTTCCAAAGTTCATGAAACATATGGAGATTTATACACTCCTTAAAGATCAGTCTGTTCTGAACATTTCTTTGCTGTACACAAAAATAAAATTTACAGAGTATTCAAGTTTAGTTAATTATAGCAAATCAAAACAAAATGCATGATTTTTACATTTAAGCTAAAAGCATTTTTTTATAAACTTCATTTTGTATGTTTATTCTTACCAGGTTCACAAATGTCCAAATACCTAAATGCATTTTCTTGTAAAAATACATGAGAAAAAAACGTTTATTCTGTATGTGTACTCTAAAGTCTCTGCCTTTAAAGACAAGTTATATGATACCATCAATGTACATGATATATAACCCACACTAGACCATCTTTATAACCCAAGGGAAAAAATGTCAGACTTAAACTGCTCCTATGCTACTAGAATTCTAAGGAGATTTCTGAAGTTGCACAATTTTACACGATGGCAGAGGAAAGTAAGAGTGAATACTGAAAAGTAATATAATATTCTATTTTCTGTTGATTCTAATAATCCCTAAAATAAAAGTCAATAAATTTTGGAATATTTTTGGTTGTAAATAAAATTGATTTTTCACTGTCTATATGTAATTTCTGATTAGGAGATGGTTATTGAGAAAAAAATATACAAATTGATGCTAAGTAATGGTGAAACTCAATAAAAGACAGTAGAAAGTTTGTAAGTCCAAATATCACTGACATTATATCCTTAATCTTTATTACTCATTCAAATCCAGATCATAGAAAGAATTTGATGAATCAATTATTTGTGTTTTTCTATTTACCATTTATTCATGCTTGTAAATGTGTTAAATTAATGAGCAAGGAAGGAAGATTTCTGATACCTTCAGAAAATAAAATTATCCCAAAATATCAGGACTTCTAGGTTTGTCAATTTCTTCTTATTTAGTTCTGGTTATAAATAAATTTAGACATTGTCTACATGTAGCATATGCTTTAAATACAATATTTTTTTTGCTCAAAACATTCTCTAAGCACCATAAAAAATACTTACTGTCAGTAAACAGAAAACAATTTGGAAATGAAAAATTTCTCACCATGTGTCAGAAAATGCATTTAGAAATAAATATTTTATAGATTTCATTTTCATTCTGCATTCAAAATCTAAGTCACACAATAAGATACACGATCTCCTTCTTAATGTGCTCGTTTTATAATATTTAGACACAGCCTCTGTGTTCTCAAGTGTCAGTTTTTGCATCTCAGAGCATAGGAATTTGAATTTTTAAAAAAAATTTTGTGTTTTGTCCTTCGATGTTCAAATTAAGTCTCAGATTATAGTGTTATCATATTTTACATGAATGAAAGAACAATCTCCAAATCACCGTTATAGCATCAGAGTTGGGTATATGATTGTATGGAAAAGTTGATCTGTTTTTCAATCTATCAGGCTGTTGGCCTACCTAAATAAGGAAGAGTTTCAAAAGAATTTCCCTTGCCTGAAATTCAAGGTGACAAGTATTTATTGCAGATCTAACTTTAGCCCAGAGTTGAATTCTTTTTTCAGATCCAGAAAAATGCTTTAACCAGTCATTTACTGGTCTCATAAATCACACACACACACACATACACACAAACTCTACATGATGTGAGTCTTTCTAAATAATGCTCCTAAATCATCTTTATAAATGGTAGAAACTCTATACTCTCTCTATACTATGGATGTTTTTATCACATTAACAGAGGAATGGATTAGAATAACTATTGAGAATACCTGAACATTTCTTCAATTATATTTATTTTGAGCTTGTATCAGGAAAGCCAACCCATTCAAAGAGTAACACTAATGTGTTTTCATACTAAACTAAGATTAATTATCATCATGGAAAGAAAGTCTACTGATTCATATGAAAGATGAAACAAACTGACATGGTTTATACTTTCCCTTACTTGCTGAAATCCATGAAATGTTTGGATAGTGACTACAATTATCTTATACAGTGATTATAATGAGACTGATTCTGCAAATACTCAGGAGAGTGTATCATAATAGGAAAAAAATCAATATATTAGAATTGTAAATCACAAAAAATGGAAAGGAGGGTGGAAGAGAAAGATGGAGTAAGGAGAAGGAAATTATTAGCAGAAATAATTCAGGACACACACAAAAAAGTAGAAGACAAAATTCACTGTTACAGTTTCTTGGCCAAGGCCATTCAGATAAATTAGAATTATATATATATATTTATATACCTATATATATATAAATATATTTATATATTTTTTATACATTTTATCAACAATGTTTACAAGGAGTAGTACTTGTAAGTACTTGTGACACTTATTTTGACCATGTATCAGAATGAGATGGAAGATTCACAGTGACTCAAAATAGAGAAGCAATAAAGACAGAAAATTATACATTATATTGCAGTTATGTGTTCAATTTTGTCTCCCCAAAATATGGGTTGAAATCTTAACCTCTATTCCTGTCGATGTAATCTAATCTAGTGTAATGTAATCATCTTCCATAATGCCAATATTATGTGACATAATGAATCAGTTTAGGTCAGAACAGTGTAGGGTGAGTACAAAACCTAATCACTTCAGAGACATATAAAGAGCAGCCTAGACAGAGCTATGAACACACATACTGGGGAAGACAGATGCCATGTGATAAACAACGAGAACTAAGGAACATCCGGGGCTACCAACAAGGAAGGAATTGACACAGCTGAGACCCTGATGTGGACTTTAGCCTTCATAACTGTGCAAAATAAATTTCTGTTCTTTAAAGCCACTCACTTGGAAACTAAGACAACTACATAAAAATATGAAAAGGTTATATGACAAAAAGTGAAAAATAAAGCTGTCAAAGGGCAAATGACCAATAGGAGCATTTTTGGTAGCATCCTTAAAATATAAAATCCCTAAAAAATGTGCAAAAAAGCACAAGACTAGAAAACGAGCAAAACTTACAAACAGTTCATTAAAAAAAAAGAAATTCAAACAGTCTTTGTACATATGTATGTATGATAGACTATATATTAAACATAAAAAAAAAAAAAATTATGATGTAAGTGCATCTGAAATGCACTGAGCACCCACTATGTGCCAGGCAATTAAGCACCTTGCAGGAATTGTCTTTAGAATTCTTTGAATAGTCTTCTGTAATTGGTACTATTAACATCCATATTCTACAGAAGAGAAAACTATGGTTTGGAGAAGCTAAGTTTCTCATCAGCTTATTTTATGAAATAATTTACTAGGGATGGAGTCTTGTTATATTTGTGTTGTTAAAAAATACACTCTTATGGTATAGACATACTTTTTCCTGTTCCTCCTACTAAGTACAGATAAAAACCCTAGGCATTACATATAAAGCAAATATAAGCAGACTGACATGTGGAGAGAAGAAGTCAAACTGGATAGGGACTTGATGACCCAAGGAATGACAGATGGTGAATTTCCTGATTTTCTTTTTGCTTCATAAATCGCATATTGTGTTGTACAGAAGCCAGGAACCAGGAAACACCAATGGGTGTAGACAAAAAAAAGAAAGAAAGAAAAATCTACTTTCTTTAGCCAAAAGATCAGGAAAGGGGCAGGTTAGTAAGGCAGAAAATATTTATACAAGAACATTTATACAGTACGCTACACACCACAGAAAAAGTTGCACCCTTCATTTCTCTCCCCCTCTCAGCAAAGGCCTAGTAATGAGCTTTTATTTTCAACCTTGTCCAGCTGTAATGATATGTCACTAGCCCAGCTGAAATGATATCAAAGAAGGCTGAGTGAACAATGAGACTTTCATTTCCACTAGATGTTAAGGAGCCCTCCCTATCCCACCTGAAGTACCAGTGGTGATCACTATGGGAGGCTGGACTTCCACTCCACCCTGTAGTAATGAGTTTCTCTTTTGACTCCATACCAGGATGATGTCACAGGAGGCCTAGTGGACAGTGAAAACTTTCATCATCATCCAGTCATAATAAGACCTCATGAAGTGAGTAGACACCATATAAGGAGTAGTAACAAGATACCCCTGCCCTTCTCTGTCAGAGTAGTATTAGTGAAGGAAAAGTGGTAAAGGAGAACTCCAATCCCTGCCAAGCAGTAATGAGGAGACTCTCCCCACCTGACATTGTCAGTGTAAGCCAAGTGGGGAATCTGGACTTGCATTCCACCTGCCAGTAATAAGGAAGCTTTCTCTTTCCCTGAAGAGCAGTGTCAGAGGAGGTCAGCTAAAACAAAATGTTTTGTAACATGATATTCAAAATGTCCATGTCTCAATTTAAAATCACTCATGATACCACGAACCAGGAAAAATATCAGCCCGAATGAGAAAAAAACAATCAACAGAAGTCAATACCAACATAACACAGATGTTAAATTATCTGACAAAGATTTTAAAGCAGCCAGCATCAAAATATTCTAACAAAAAATGATAAACACACTTGAAATAAATTTAAAAAAAGATAGAAACGATAATCAAAAGAATAGAAAATATAAAGAAAAGAATAAAATTCTAGAACTGAAAAATAACCAAATTAAAAATTCAGTGGATAGGCTCAATATCAAACTTGAGAGGACAAAGGAAAGAAAAATTGAATGTAAAGCTAGGCCAGTAGTTCTTACCCTACCTGAAAAACAGAAAGAAATTACACTGGGGGGAAAAAAAAAAAAAGAACAGATCCTCAGAGACATGTAAGATTATTATAACAGATCTAATGCTCATAGTTACATCTGTTTAGAGTCCCATACAGAGAGGAGAAAGAGGGTGAGGCTGAAAAATATTTTAAGAAATAATGGCTGGAATTTTTCAAAATTTGGAAAAAAGAAAAACCCCACAGCATAAGCATCTGAGTGAAATTCAAAACAGGACAATCCAAATGAATCTATTCCAAAACACATCATAATGAAAGTTCTAAAAATGAAAGACAAAAGAAAAATCAATAAAGCAGCAAGACAGAAATGACACCTTACTTATAGGAAGGCCACGAATAGAATAACTGCAGATTTTGTATCAGAAACTATGGAGGCCAGAAGGAAGTGGCACAACATTTTTCTAGCGCTGAAGGAAAGGCACTGTCAACCCAAAATTCTATAGCCAGCAAAAATGCTCTTCAAGAATGAAGAACAACTAGGGGCTAGGATGTCAGAAACTAAGAGAATCTGTTGCTAGGAGAATTTCTCTACCCTAAAGAATGACTAAAGGAAGATTTTTAAGCAGAAAGAATAGAGCTAAAAAAAAAAAAATCTTAGATCATCCAGAAAGAAGAACAACATAAAGAGTAAACATATTGCTAAATATAATAACTTCCCTTCCTCTTCTTGAGGTTTCTAAATTATGTTTGATGGTTTTACTCAAGCTGGTAAAATGTTGAGACCAGTAGACCAAAAATTATGTATATATAACACAATAAGTAAAACAACCAATATAAAAGCTATACAAAGAGATACAAAAAACTCTATAGATAAAACAATATGGAATTAAAAATAATTTTAAGTAACCCATAGAAAATCAGGAACAAAAGAAAATCAACTTTGTTTGTGATAGCCGGAAACTGGAAATAATTGAAATGTCTAACATTAGATAAATTGTTAAACAATCTTTAGTATATTCATATGGAGTACTACTCAGCAATTAAAAGGAACGAGCTAATGGTAAATGCACAGACTTGGATTGATTCCTGTGCAGTAAACATCAGCATGAATCCAATCATCAAAATGTAGAGATTAATCCAGTTCCCACATTCCCACTTCTCCATCCTCATCGCCAGCCACCCCTGGAACTCTCTCTCTGTCTCTGATCCTGGCTACCCACAGCTAGGTCAGAGCCTACAAAATTAAAAGGACACCATCCTTCAGACTGCTAAATAGGAAGACACCAGTCACAAGTTTGCGAAGTTCACACAACACCCCAATCTTCTGACCTGCTGGCCACAAATCCAGGATGGTTTCCTACTATCCCTTTAGGATGCCAGCTGCAAGCTCAGGAGCCCATGTGACACCTTTATTTTATGACATACTAGTTCCTACTACCCCTTTGTATTCAATAATTCACTGGAACGTCTCACAAAATTCAGAGAATATACTACACTTAAGGAGCCTTGGTGGCATTATGGTTAAGTGCTCAGCTGCTAACCAATAAGTTGGTGATTTGAACCCACCAGCAGCACCAGGTAAGAAAAGACCTGGCAATATGCTCCCATAGACATTACAGCCTAGGAAACCCTATGGGGCAGTTCTATTCTGTAACGTAGAGTTGCTATTAGTCAATATTAACTTGAGGGCACACAACAACATACCATACTTACAACTACAGATTTATTATAGCCAAAAAAGATAAAAATGAAGAAGCACATGGGGCGAAGTCTGGGAAGCTTCCCAATGTGAAGCTTCCATGTCCCAAGGAATGTGCTACCCTCCTGAGAACAGATGTTCTGGTTACCCAGGAAGCTCCCTGAGCCTTGTTGTTCAGAGTTTTTATCAACCAGTCCTGCACAATAGGGCTAAATCATGCCTCCTGAGGCTAGTTGATATCATACTCCTGGGTGAGTCATTTCTGGTCTGGCCATCCCACAGTCACCAGCACTAATTCTTAGGTGTCCTGGAAGTTCTAGACAAAGGCATCCCAACTATGACACCATGGCTTATTTCCAGAGACAAGGACAAAGCCCACCTTGGGGTAAAACAACTCCCTTTACCCTGCAGCCTCTTGGGCATTATGCTCAGTGAAAGAAGTCAATCTCAGAAGGTCACATAACATTGATGTTATATTGATAACATTTTTGAAATGACAGAGTTATAGAGATAGACAACAAAGTGGCCCTTGCCAAGGTTTATGGGTGGTGTGGGGTTGGGTTGGGAATAACTATCAATGGGTAACATAAAGGACATCTTTGTGGAGGTGAAATACTTCTGCATTGTTTTTGAGGTGGGGGTTACATGAATCCAAACATGTAATACAAAGACATAGAACTATAAATGCACATGTGCCAATGTCAATATCCTTGATATGATATAGTACTATTTTTAAGTGAGAGATAAAATGGAGAAAACTGGATGTAAGATATACGAAACTTCTCTAAACTCTCTCTGAAACTTCCTGTGCTCTATAATCATTTCAAGATAAAATTAAAATAAAAAGGCTGTCATGTAATGAGATATCCACTCACTTTGTTTTGAAAATTTTTGCAAAAAAATCAGTCTTAGAAATTGTTTTCAATCAATGCTAGATTTGAATGCTTAGAAGTGCCTTTTGATGGAATTTATTTAAATAAAAGACAAAGCAAAATAATTAACTCATATATAGTGATTATCCCTAAGAGGTCTATGCTGTTACACAAAAACCTTTTAAAATCCTAATTTAAAAAGCAATGCATTAGGTGGGCATATTGCGGAATACACAGGTCCAGAAGTAAATAGAGATAGACATAGATAAACATACGCGTATCTATAAGACTAATGAAAATAATCATCTTAAAGATATGTGAATGGCTACCTGTGATTTTGGATAAATTTTCTATTGATAGCATCATGATGGATTTAAAAACTGCTGCATGTCAAATAGTTCTCATGGAGGAAAACGTGATGTACTTGAAAAACTGTACTGATTATTCAAAAAGTGTCTCTAGTAGTGATGGAAACTAATGTGAAAGATGAACGTTAAAGGATTCAGTAATATTTTACCATACATTGCGATAGCGGAGAAAAGTGTTTTGACAAACTCAATATTATATGGGTGTGTCACTAAATAAATTAAATGCATACATTTAAGTATTCATCTACAATAATTTACATAAGAAAAATCCTCTCATATAATTTTTTCCCGCATCATTTACTTACCTACCATTTCTCCAGAGCAATACTTATTTTGACTATAATTACTTGTTTTTTATTGTTTCCAATTTCTTATGTTATACCAGCTATTATATAACAACATATTGACATTATCACTAACTTGAGATTAACCTGTTTGTCACTTATTTTCTTAAATAGAGATAATTTTACCCATTAGTCATATACATGCAGGGAAAGCTGGTGGGATCAGCTTTCAGACTGATTTGTCTTTTGTCGTTGTCTGTTGTATATTTTGCCTTATAATTAATTATGAGTGCAGTTGGAAGAACATTCTCCATATCACTGTCATTTCCGTCAAAAAATAAAAACAACAGTGTTCTATTCTCAACCATGTCAAAGTGCAACCAAAAACCCACTGCCCTCGAGTCCATTTCGACTCATAGTGACCCTGTAGACAAGTAGATCTGCCCCATAGGGTTTCCAAGGCTGTAAATCTTTACAAAAGCAGCTTGCCACATCTTTCCCCTGTAGAGCGGCTAGTGGGTTCAAACTGCTGACCTTTGGCTTAGCAGCCCAGTGCTTAACCACTTCGCCACCAGGGCTCCTGGTGCTTTTTGTTCCTAAAATATATTTTTTGTTGCTTTTTCTTCCTAAAATATATTTTTTCATACTAAAAAGTAATCTCTTTACGTCCCAAATTATGCTTTATTAATTTTTCAATTCTAAGATACATAGTAACAGCCTAATAAATGTGTTTGCTGAGTGGATTAATACATTTTTAGTTGATGAATAAAGCCAGATTTG
This sequence comes from Trichechus manatus latirostris, assembly GCF_000243295.1. NCBI lineage: Eukaryota > Metazoa > Chordata > Mammalia > Sirenia > Trichechidae > Trichechus > Trichechus manatus. Next base: position 1,374,460 of record NW_004444179.1, read on the forward strand.
TAATTTTTTTAAAGATTATACTTAAATTATTTTGGCATAATGTGCAGAAGAGCAGAGTCAAAAGCCTCTGGAATATGGAGAGTTCCTTAAATCTCTATTGAACAAAGCAAAGAAGTTTGTTCAGATGTATTTATTCTGCTTTATTCTAAAGGAATACATAGAATGATTATTTTGTATTCCCAGTCTAAGATTTTTACGTCTCATTATTTCTGTTTCTTCCTCTTTTTTTTTTTTTTTTGTCTTTGTCTTTTGAATCTGCTATTTTGGGAGAGGTTTTCGAATTTATCTTTTCACATTACTAATACAACTTATAGAAAATAAACTCTGCTCTTCTCTGACTCCAATGCAAATGTTAATTTTGCTACTACACTTTAAGCATCTAATCTTATTGTCTTTTTTTATATTGGCATATTTGCTCTGTATGACTTTTCTGCTATCATTTCAAGAAAGTCATAGCAGTGTGTATCTGTAGTGCTAAACAATTTTCTAAGATATTTCTCATTTTTCCATATTTGCAAAGCTTCAATTAATTGGAAGAAAATACATTTTGGCAATAATAATCCAAATGCAACATTGTTCAACTACAAAGGCATAGAAACATGGAAAATGGACAATTTTGGGATGAGTATAGGACCATGCAAGGAACTAACTAGATACTTCCATTCAATTTAAAAAAAATCGGGTTGACTGTTACCAGTAATTCAAACTAATCAAATTATTACGCTGTGTTTGGTTTCACTATGGGTATCTGTTTAAATATAGACATTGAAAAAAAGAAAGCCTGATACTTCTGCTCTTATAATCACCTTGACTACTTTATATAGCAGAAACCATTATACAGGATTGCACTTTTCACCTAAGGAGCCCTGGTGGTGAAATGGTTGAGCACTGGGCTGCTAAGCCAAAGGTCAGCAGTTTGAACCCACTAGCCGCTCCACAGGGGAAAGAAGTGGCAATCTGCTTCTGTAAAGATTTACAGCCTTGGAAACCCTATGGGGCAGATCTACTCGTCTACAAGGTCACTATGAGTCGAAATGGACTCGAGGGCAGTGGGTTTTGGGTTGCACTTTGACATGCTTGTGAAAGTATGGTTAAGAATAGAACACTATTGTTTTTATTTTTTGACGGAAATGACAGAATGTCATTTGGAGAATGTTCTTCCAACTGCGCTCATAATTAATTATAAGGCAAAAAATACAACAGACAACAACAAAAGACAAGTCAGTCTGAAGGCTGATCCCACCAGCTTTTCCCTGCATGTATATGACTAATGGGTAAAAATACTTCTTTTTAAGAAAATAAGTGGCAAGCAGTTAGGTTAATCCAAAGTTATCGATAATGGCAAGGATACTCATTATACTTCATATACAAGATCACTCTATTCACAATGGCAAACTACTGATGGGCTGATTTTTTAAAAGTTGATACAATAAAATATCTATTTTCCTTAAGTCACCAGGTAAAACAACAGAATCAAAGAGTCTTCTTCATTAGAAATGTACGTATAAGAAAAACTCAAACTTTTTACTTATTGAATTCTTTCACAATATGTAATCCATGTTTTTTTTTCTTTTTCATTTTGGATGTCAGCAAGAATAGATAAATTAATGGCTAGATGATGACTTCATAACCTGCAATCATGCACATAAATAAATTAGAATAAAATGGAGTATTATCAATCTTAATACACATTACAGAATTGGAAGGAACATTAGCAAAGTATAAGTGACAGTAAATTATTTGGTTGGTTGAGAATCAGTGATGTTAGATTTGGTCAGATATACTTTAGAAATGGTCAGCGACCACTAAATGAAATGTTAAATGCCACCCCCATCCCCTATAAGACACATCACACATTATTTGACCAAAAAACAGTTGAAAGAACCTTTGAATCTAACCAGTAATTGCAATAAGAGGCAATTAATGATCCATAAAAGGTGATAAATCTTCATGTGTAGCTTACCTTACTAATATTATTTCAGGGAGATAACCCACGTTGAACAAATTAAAACAGTACAAAGCACTACAAGAAAAATGTTCTATTCACACAAACCTAATAACCTTGCAGAAATCTAGTACTAAGAAGGCCTTAGAACTCTGAAAAAGATTATAATCCTTTTCCATGGTCCCTCTAAAATAATAAAGATTATACTACAAGATTCTTAGTAAGGTATTATCTGGTAGTAAAGAATAATACGAAATTTAAAAAATAGCATGTTGATGCTTCTAAATTATCTCACAGTTTCTTTTGTACCTCAACAATTTCAATTTATATACATATATATACATATATGAAGCCCTGGTGGTGCTGTGGTTAAGAGCTTGGCTGTTAACCAAAAGGCTAACAGTTGAAATCTACCAGCTGCTCCTTGGAAACCCTATGGGGCAGTTCTACCCTGTCTTACAGGGTCCCTATGAGTCACAATCAACTCGACTGCAACAAGTTTCGTTTTTTTGTTTTTTTCTTAATATACTTACATATATATGTAGTTATATAACATACTCTTGAATTTTACATCTTTCTTTAACATACAATGAAATAATAGAATACTTAATTAGTAAGAATGTTGGAGGACAGGACTAATACTGGCCTGATTGTCCAGTAATATTTTATCAGACCTTGACTATTTTTAGCTGTATAATTGGGGACTGTAATTTATCATAATTTATAATTAAATATCTGTAATATATGTCTATGTTGAGAATACTAGTTTTAGGTTCTCAAATGTGAGCAGAAGGCATGAGTGACGTTTGCTTAAATCTTGATACTTTTTTGATCTTCGGACTTGGTCTTAAAAAAAAACCTGAAAATAAATTAGTCTATTTTTATAAGATTTTTATAGGATTCTTGTTCTTCGTGCCACAATAGCTTCTACATAGTTTGCTCTTTAAGTTTCCTTCTTTGTCTTTCTCCAGTTAGTTTTTGTCTCTGCAGAAGCACATACAAACATTTTGGAATTTACTAGGTGATATAATCAGCATGATTCTTGTTGGGTCAGTTAATATATGTTACTTATCCCCATGAGGAGTCCCTATATGGTGCAAGAGGTTAGGTGCTTGACTACTAACTGAAAGATGGGCAGTTTGAACCCACCCAGAGATGGCTGCTAAGAAAAGCCCAGCAATCTGCTTCTGAAAAGTCACAGCCTTGAAAAACGTATGTTGTTGCTGTTATTAGCTGCCATCCAGTCAGTTCCAACTCATAGCAAACCTATGCATAAAAGAACAAAATACTGCAGAGTGCTGTGCCATCCTCAGAATTGTTGTTATGCTTGAGCCTGTTGTTGCGTCCACTGTGTCAATCCATCTTGTTGAGGGTCTTCCTTTTTTTTCAATGACCCTCTACTTTAGTAAGCACGATGTTCTTCTCCAGGGATTGGTTCTTCCTGGTAACATGTCCAAAATATATGAGAGAAAGTCTGGCCCTCCTTTGCTTCTAGTGAGCATTCTGGCTGTATTTGTTCCAAGAGAGATTAGTTCGTCCTTTTGGCAGTCCATGGTGTATTCAATATTCTTCACGAACACCATAATTCAAAGGCGTCAATTCTTTCTCAGTCTTCCTTATTCACTGTCCAGCTTTCATATGCATATGAGGCAATCAAAAACACCATGGCTTGGGTCAGGTGCACCTTAGTCCTTAAAGCAACATCTTTGCTTTTTAATACTTTAATCTTTTGCAGCAGATTTGCCCAATGCAATGTATTGTTTGATTTCTTGACTGCTGCTCCCATGGGTGATGATTGAAGATCAAGTGATATTAAATCTTTGACAACTTCAATCTTTTCTCCGTTTATCATGATGTTGCTTATTGGTCCAGTTGTGAGGATTTTCTTTCCTTTTTTTTTTTTTTTTTGTTGAAGTGTAATCCATACTGAAGGCTGTGGTCTTTGATCTTCATGAGTAAGTACTTCCTCTTCACTTTCAGTAAGCAAAGTTGTATCATCGGCATAAAGCAAGTAGTTAATGAGTCTTCCTCCAATCCTGTTGCAGTATTCTTCATATAGTCCAGCTTCTCAGATTATTTGCTCAGAATACAGATTGATTAAGTATGTTGAAAAGATACAACCCTGACGCACACCTTTCTTGGCTTTAAACTATGTAGTATCCCCTTGTTCTGTTCTAATGACTGCCTCTTTGTATATGACCAGGTTCCTCATGAATACAATTAAGTATTCTAGAATTCCCCTTCTTCCCAGTATTATCCATAATTTTTTATGATCCACAGAGTAGAATGTGTTTGCGTAGTCAATAAAATACAGGTAAACATTTTTCTGGCATTCTCTGCTTTCAGCCATGATCCATATGGGATCAGCAACAATATTCCTTATCCCAAGTCCTTTTCTGAATCCGGCTTGAATTTCCGGCAGTTCTCTGCAGATGTACTGGTGCACTTACTTTTGAATGATCTTCAGCAAAATTTTACTTGTGCGTGATATTAATGATATTGTTCAATAATTTACACATTTTGTTGGATCACCTTTCTTTGTAATGGGCACAAATGTGGATCTCTTCCAGTTGGTTGGTCAGATAATCTGTCTTCCAAATTTCTTGGCATACACAAGAGAGCAATTCCAGTGCTGCATCCGTTTGTTGAAGCATCTCAAGTACTATTACATTAATTCCTGAAGCCTGTTTTTTGCCAGTGCCTTCTGTTCAGCTTAGACCTCTTCCTTCAGTACCATTGGTTATCATATGGTACCTCCTGAAATGGTTTAACAGCAATCAGTTGTTTTTGGTATAGTGACTCTGTGTATTCTTTCTATCTTCTTTTGATGCTTCCTGAATCATTTAATATTTTCCCTGTAGAATCCTTCGATATTGCAACACGAGTCTTGAATTTTTAATTTCAGCCTGAGAAATGCCGAGTGTGTTCTTCCCTTTTGGTTTTCAATCTCCAGGTCTTTGCAGAATTCATTATAATGCTTTACTTTGTATTCTTGAGCTGCCCTTTGAAATTTTCTGTTCAGCTCTTTTACTTCACCATTTATTTCTTTCACATTAGCTACTCTACATTCAAGCGCAAGTTTCAGAGTCTTTTCTGACATCCATTTTGGTCTTTTATTTCTGTCCCATCTTTTTAATGACCTCTTCCTTTCTTCACATATGATGTCCTTCATGTCATTCCACAACTTGTCTGGTCTTCGGTCATTAGTGTTCAATGCGTCAAATCTATACTTGAGATGGTTTTCAAAATCAGCTGGGATATACTCAGGTTGGTACTTTGGCTCTTGTGGACTTGTTCTAATTTTCTCCAACTTCAACTTTAAACTTGCATAAGAACAATTAATGGTCTGTTTCACAGTTGGCCCCAGCCTTATTCTGACTGATGATGTTGAGCTTTTCCATTGTCCCTTTCAAAAATGTAGTTGATTGCATTCCTGTTTATTCCATCTGAAGACGTGTACATGTATAGTTGCTATTGATGTTGTTGAAAAAAAGTATTTTCAATGAAGAAGTCATTAGTCTTATAAAATTCTATCATGCAATCTCCGGTGTCACTTCTATCACCAGGGCCGTGTTTTCCAACTACCAATCCCTTTTTGTTTCCAGCTTTCACATTCCAATTGTCAGTAATTATCAATACATCTTGATTGCATGTTTGATCAATTTCAGACTGCAAAAGTTGGTGAAAATCTTCAATTTCCTCATCTTTGTCATTAGTGATTGGTGTGTAAATTTGAATAATAGTCTTATTGACTGGTCTTCCTTGTAGGCATATGGATATTATCCTATCACTGACAGCCTAGTATTTCAGGATTGATCTTGAAATGTTCTTTTTGAAAATGAATGCAACACCATTCCTCTTCAATTTTAAATTCATGGCAGAGTATACCATATAATTGTTTGCTTCAAAAATGGCCAATATCTGTCCATTTCAGCTCACTAATGCCTAGGATATTGATGTTTTTGCTTTCTAGTTTATCTTTGACAACTTCCAATTTTCCTAGATTCATACTTCATACATTCCACATTCCGATTATTAATGTATGTTTGCAGCTGTTTCTTCTCATTTTGAGTTGTGCCACTTCAGCAAACGAAGGTCCCTAAAGCTTGACTCCATCCACATCATTAAGTTGACTCTGCTTTGAAAAGGCAGCTCTTCCCGGGTGTCTTCCAACCTGAGGAGCTCTTTTGTTTTTTTTATATTTCATTGTACTTCAGGTGAAGGCTTACAGAACGAATAGTTTCTCCTGAAACAGTAGTACGCATGTTATTTTATGACATTGGTTAACAACCCCACAACATATTAACCCTCTAACTTCTCAACCTTTTTTTTTTTGGGAGAAAATACACATAGCCAAAGATACACCGTTTCAAAAATTTCTACATACACAGTTCAGTGACATTGACTACGCTCTTCCAATTGTGCTGTTATTCTCACTTAAGATGAA
>NW_004444179.1:1380951-1415582 GCF_000243295.1 Trichechus manatus latirostris
AACAAAATAGTTTCTCATTTAACAGTTACTACAAATGTTGCCCTATGACAATGGTTAACAATCTCACAACACATCAACAATATCCTTACCCAACCGTGGGTTGCCTATCACCAGCTTCCTTGTCCTCTTCTGCCTTCTGGCCCTTGTCACTGGACTCCTGTACTTTGTTAGTCTCATTTGGTTTTACGGGGCTGTGCACTCCCAGGCTGAACAGTGAACCTCGGAGGTAACTTCAACACTGAGCTAAAAGGGTGTCTGAGGGCCATACTCTCGAGGTTTCTCCAGTCTCCTTTAGGCCAGTAAATATGGTTTTTTTTGTGTGAGTTAGCTGAGAACCTCTTTTTATGACATTATATTAGATAATGTTCCACTGTTATACATAAGGTTTTCACTGGCCATTTTTTTCAGAAGTAGACTGCCAGGTCCTTCTTTCTAGTCTGTCTTAGTTTGGAAGCTCAGCTGAAACCTGTGTACCAAGGGTGACCCTGCTGGTATTTGAAATACCAGAGGCAAATCTTCCAATATCAAACTATATGCAAACTACCACAGTAAGACAAACCTACAGAAAACCCTATAGAATAGTTCTATTCTACATACATGGGGTCGCCATGAGTTGAATCAACTCAATGTCAACAGTTTTGTTGTTCCCATGATAATATGATTCTGTATGTATTTCAGATTAAAATCTTACAGTTTTCTAATTTTTTTAGTCAACTTGGAAAAAGATGAAAAGAAAATTATTTTTGCTGTATCAATTTATTACATTCCAAAAATAGTCTTCAACAATAATAGAGAATAAATAGTGTTTTCTGAAACTTTTGCCTTTATAATGAATATAAAACTCATTTTTATTTTAGAGGTGCTCTATGTTCATAGCTGATCAGCTTCAAGGGTAATAAATGAACATAAAACAGAAAATCATAAACTTTTTGAACAAAATACTTTGGAAATATAGATGGGTCACATTTGATTTTTTTTTTTTTTTAAGCAGTCATGATACACAACATTATTTCTTTTCTTAAGCTATAAAAATTTTATCAAATAAAATACATGGAATCTGTTTCACTTTCCATCACTTACCTATTAAGCAGTCACTAATGACTAGTGTAGACTGGCACATTACAAAGTCCTTTATGAACATAGCCCTTCTATCAGCATACGCTTTTTACCTATGGACTCCCAGAGAGGACTCATTAACATTATGAAGGCAGCATCTAGAATGATAATTCAAAATTCACTCACAGAATGACACTGAGTGTTAGTTGTCTATAATACTTGGTACTTTGCCCGTACCCCCTGTTATGGATTCATTGTGTCCCCGAAAATGTATGTCAACTTGTCTAGGCCATGATTCCCAGTATTGTGTGTTATCCTCCATTTTGTTATCTGATGTAATTATCCGTTGTGTTGTAAATCCTAACCTCTATTAAGAAGATCAAAGACCATAGCCTTCAATACGGATTACACCTCAACATAAGGAAAACAAAAATCCTCACAACTGGGCCAATAAGCAAAATCATGATAAATGGAGAGAAGATGGAAGTTGTGTGGGATTTCATTTTGCTTGGATCCACAGTCAGCACCCATGGAGGCAGCAGTCAGGAAATTGAAGAACACATTGCATTGGGCAAATCTGCTGCAAAAGACCTCTTTGAAGTGTTGAAAATCAAAGATGTCACCTTGAAGAGTAAAGTGCACGTGACCCAAGCCATGGTATTTTCAATCACCTCATATGCATGTGAAAGCTGGACTATTAGTAAGAACAGCGAAGAAGAATTCACACCTTTGAAATATGATGTTGGAGAAGAATATTGAATATACCATGGACTGCCAGATGAAAGAACAAGTCCGTTTTGGAAGAAGTACAGCCAGAATGCTACTTAGAAGCAAGGATGCTGAGATTACATCTCACATACTTTGGACACGTTATCAAGAGGGATCAGTCCCTGGAGTAGGACATCATGCTTGGTAAGGTAGAGGGTCAGTATAAAAGAGGAAGATCCTCAACAGGATATATTGACACAGTGGCTGCAACAATGGGCTCAAGCACAACAAGGATTGTGAGGATGGCACAGGACAGGGCAGTGTTTTGTTCTGTTGTACATAGGGTCCCTATGAGCCAGAACCGACTTGATGGCGTCTAGCAACAAAAACAACAATATGATTTTAATGAGCCAGTTATGTTTCTGAGGAAGGACACAATCTACAGAGTTTGGTTGTATCTTGAGTCAATCTCTTTTGAGATATAAAAGCGAGAAACGAGCAGAGATGGGAGGGACTTCCTACCACCAAGAAACCAGAGCCAGGAGTGGAGCTTGTACTTTGTGCTTCTAGACCCAGGAGAAGATTGATGATAAGAACCTTTCCCCTTAACTGCAAAGAGGAAAGTCTTTCCCTGGAGCTGGAACCCTGACTTCAGACTTCTAGCTGCCTAGGCTGTGAAAGAATATATTTTTGTTTGTTAAAGCCATCCATTTGTGGTATTTCTGTTACAGTAGCACTAGATAACTAATACCCTCCCCCCCTTTTTTTTTTTTTTGCCTCTCACTGTGACAGAGGTGGTTATCTCACTCTGTCATTGTGTAAAATTGTTGCAGAAATGCTCTGTCTGTGTGAAGATTGCATTTCCTAGATCCTGTCCCATGAAGATGTGACCATATGACTAGGTTTAACCAATGGAAAATGAGTCGAAATGGTATTTTTCACCTGTGTCACTTGCTGTGGAATTTACGCAGCATGTTACATTATATGTTTTTCCTTTCTTCATCCATCACTTGAATACAAAAATTCTGTAGCTCTAAGCAATGGTGGAAAAACAAAAAGGAGGAAGACTGGATCTCAAAATTAAAATATAGATGAAAGCCACAACCACTGGGTATTGCATGATTGAGAAATGTGTTTATTACCGCTAATATTTCAGATATTGTTAGTCCTTATGGCATTTGACATTACCAGGACTAATATATTTATATCATACTTAGTTATTTACATGTCTGTGCCTACAAATGGAAAGCAAGTATGCTGAAGGAAGAAAATATTTCTTATTCGTGTTTGTGTCTTCTGTGTTGCTTATCCTTCTATTGCCTTTGGTGTCAGGGGGATTTGCCTTATAGTATTGACCTAGCCAGTTATTAACCCTGAGCAGCCAGTTTCTTGAACACATTCACTAACTTGTAACTGTCAGTTTTCTTAGATGCTACTCAGAGAAGATAGAAACTACAGCATTCTTAAAAAAATTTAAAAGGACAAGGTTTGACACATAGTAGCAATGCTTTCTTATTTTTGCTTGATTGTTCATTTGTTTTAATCTATTTTAAAAGTTTAGTTAATACACAATAACTTGTACCTATTTAAATTGTATTTTAATGAGTATTGACAAATTTATATACTCATGTAACCACCACTATAATCAAGTTACAGAATATTTTCAACACCTCTCAAAAATTGTCCTGGTACCTCATCGTAGTAAAGACCACCTCATCCCAGAAAAGCACTTACATGCTTTCAGTAACTGTAGATATGTATTTTATAGAGCTTCATATATTTGAAATCTTCCAGTATATGCTACTTGATATTTACTTTATTTAGTTCAGCATATAGTTTTTGAGAATAGCTCACTGTGTTGTGTGTTTTACTACCTTTTTCACCTGTAGACTCCCAGAGAGAACTCATTACTCAATCTTCTTTATTGTTAGTAGTATTCTATTACATGAGTGTATCTCTAATGTGAGAAAAAAAAAATGAAGTTGTCAAGGATTTCATTCTACTTGGATCAAAACTCAGTGTCCATGGAAGCATTAGTCAATAGATCAAAGGACATTACTTCGGGCGAATCTGCTGCAAAAGACCTCTTTAAAGTTCTAAAAAGCAAAGATGTCAGTTTGATTATTACAAGGTGCCCTGTCCAAGCTATGGTCTTCTCAGTCACCTCATACGCATGCAAAAGCTTGACAATGAAAAAAGAAGACAGAAGAAGAATTGATGCATTCAAATTTTGGTGTTTGTGAAGAATAGTGAATACCATGAATTGCCAGAAGAAAAAAAAAATCAGTCTTAGAAGAAATACAACTGGAATTCTCTTTAGAAGCAAAAATGGCTAGGCTTCATCTTTATTACTTAGGACACATCATCGGAAAGACCAATTCCTGGAAAAAGATACCATGTTTGGTGATGTAGAAGGTCAGAAAAACAAGGAAAACCCTCAATGAGATCTGATACAATAGCCTCCAACAATGGGTTCAAATTATCAAAGATTATCAAGATGGTGCAGAACTGAGCAAGGTTTCATTCTGTTATACATACGGTGGCCATAAGTTGGAGTCGAATCAAGGCAGCTAATGATCAAAAACAAACAACATCCCTGTTTATCTAACTGTTGAGGGACATTTGGGGTTTTTGGTTTTTTAGCTCACGCAAGTTTTGTGTGGACATACATTTGCATTTCGTTTGGGTATGTTTTTAGCAGTGGCATTGCTGGGTTTTATGGTATGTATATGTTTGGATATGTGAGGAACTGACAAACTTTCAAAATAACTGTATTAAGTATATTGTATTGGTCCACAATGTCATTAACATTCTGCATGTTAGTTATTTCAATTCTAGCCATTCTAGTGGGTTCATAGTTGTATCTTATTGTGGGATCATTTTACAATTCCTTAAAACTATGCAGTTGAGTTTTTTTTTTTTTTCCCAGATGTTTACTCGGCATTTGCATATTTTCTTTTATAAATTATCTTCTCAAATCTTTTGCCAACATTTTATTGGGTTGTTTTCTTGTTACTAATATATAAAAAATTTATTGTATTGATCTTTTCAAATTTTTGTTGCTAATATGTATAAATATAATTGATTCTTTTACGTTTGCCTTGTATCCTGTGATCTTTATAAACATATATATTTGTACCAAACCAAGTCCAAACCCATTGCCATTGAGTCAATTTTGACTCATAGCGACTCTATAGGACAGAGTAGAACTGCCCCACAGTGCTTCCAAGGAGCAGTTGGTGGATTCAAACTGCCAGCCTTTTAGTTAGCAGCTGAGGTCTTAACCACAGGTCTCTTTAAAAGAAATATTCCTTAAGATTTCTGTTTACTTAATCATATCATATGCAAATAATGAGAGTTTTATTTCTTCCTTTATATCCTTGTATCTTTGATTTTCTTAATGGATTTTACTGGATACTCCCTGCAGCACAATATTGAATAGAAATGGTAAGAGTAGGCGTCCTTAAAATTTTCCCAATCTCATGGGGAAAGCGTTCAATTTTTCACTGTTAAGGAAGATGCTGGGAGGAGGGAGTCCTTCAGGAAACTCTGGGTGGCTAAGGTCTTCCCCGTTGTTGCTCCCCCTGCTAGCATCTTTAGGATTCAGAATAAATCACCCACCCCACCACCACTGCCACCACCACCAAACACGATAAGCAGCAGAGCTAAAGTAATGACACTCTACCCAGCACCTACGTATCTGACCACTGTCTCTTTGGGTTGTCAGGTGAGAAAACACACAGGCAGCAGGTATCGCACCCCTGGAATATAAAGCTGCTTGCGGGAAGGATGTCTGGGTCCTTCACATAAGGTGCAAAGTGGGGGCACATGTAAAAGAGTTTTCCATCTTAGCCTGCACCGATTTTGAGCCAGGAGGGACCACCCATGATGGAAATATTCCTGTTCTATTGTTTGTGTGATCTGTAAGTAATTAAAAGTGTTTTCATTTGCCAATACTTTGTGAGTGTCTTATGTGTCAGACATGATCAGGCTAAATGGACATAACGTCCTTGGAGTGGTCGGTGTCACTGGGTAGAATTCTCATCCCAGTAGTCTTGTGGCTATCTGGGATTTGATGACAAGCCATTAAGACAACCTGTGTATGGAATGCAGATACCAGCTGTACTTTTTCCATACAGACCTTTACCAGGTTTAAGAAGTACTCTTCAATTCCAAGTTTGCTAAGAGTTTTTATCTGCATGTATTTAGGTAAACTTATAGTTTTCTCTCTTATTATACTAATGTGGTTAATTATATTAATTGATTTTTAAATGTTAAGTCTGTGTTGTAATCTCTACTTGGTACAATTCATTATTCTTCTCATACATATTTTATTTACTAATATTGCTTTAAGTGTTTTTGCATTTATGTTTACAAGTGTTAGTGTTCAGTAGTTCACTTTTTTGCACTTTCTTGCATGGTTTTGGTAGCAGAACGATGTTAAACTCGTAACATTTCTTGGGAATTGTTTACTCCTCTTCTATTTTCTTAAAGAATTTGTGTAGGGGACTTGGACAGACATGGCTGTGGCAGCCTGCTTGTCCGTTTTCCCATTCTTGCCTATTATGTAATATTCTTTGGACTCAGGCAGATGTGGCTCTAGCAGCGTGCTTGTCTGTTTTCCCACTTTTGTGTGTTCTGTGATATTTCCTTGGACTTGGACAGACAAGGCTCTGGCAGCATAGTTGTCCATTTCCCACTTTGTCCTTTTGAATATATTCCGAATAAAACTTTCTTTTTGTTTTACTAAAAGAAAAAAGAAGAATTTGTGCAGGAGTAGTGTTATTTCTTCCTTAACATGTTCGATAGAATTCACCATTAAGCTACCTGGGTCTGAAATGTTGGAAAAGGAGATCTTATTTGTGAATTAATTTTCTTTAATCGTTATAAGGCTATTCTCATTCTCTCTCTTTTTCTTTTTTTTTTTTAGTGTGTTTTTTTTGAGGCATTTGTCCATTTTTTCTAAGTTGTCAAATATATAGGCAGGATTTTTTCCATTTATTTATTCATTGTCCTTTTAAATTTTCCCTTTCATTCCTGGTGCTTGTAATATGTGTCTTCTTCCTCTTTTTCAGTCTGAATAGAAGTTTATCACTTTTAATGTGCTATTTAAAATAACGCACATTTAGTTCTATTGAGCTTTTCTTCTTGTTTTCCTGATTTCTGACTTCTTTGATGATTGCTTTTCTCTTTAATTATTCGCGCTCAGGTTTAATCAACACTTCTTTTTAAATCTTCTTAAGTAGAAAGTTAGATCATCAAATTAATGTATTTATTGTCTTGTAATGTAAACATTTAAAACTATGTAATTTTCTTTAAGCATGATTTTAATAGCATCCCATGAATTTGTGTATATTGGCTTTCAATTTTATTTTCTTCAAAATATTTTCTATCACCCTTGTGATTTCTTCTTTGACCTATGGCTTATTTAACAGTATGTTGGGAAGTTTCCAAATGTTTGAATATTTTCCAGATATCTTTATGTTATTGTTTCTTAGTTTAATATTTTGGAGGCCAGATAACATACTCTGTGTGATATAAACACTTTAAATTTGTTGAGACTCACTTCATGTTGCAAGATGCATTAGTTTCCTAGGGCTGTTGTAACAAAGTACCACAAATTGGGTGTCTTATAAGAACAGAAATTCATTGTCTCACAGTTTTGGAGTCTAGTAATACAAATTTAGGGAGTCAGCAGTGCCATGTTCTCTCAGAAGGCTCTAGGGTGCCTTCTTGTCTCCCTCAGTTCTGGTGGCCCCAGTTGATTTCCTTGATGTTTCTTGCCTTGTATACGCCTTTTCACATGACTATCTTCCCTCTGCCTGTCTCTCTGTGTCTGTTCTTCTATTTTATAAGGATAGCACTCAAATTGGAATACAGCTCACCCTGCTTCAATATGACCCTTCATGATAAATCAATTGATAACATCTTCAATAACCCTGTTTCCAAACAAGGTCATGTTCACAGGTACTAGGTGTTATGACATCAACATATCTTTTAGGGAGACATAATTCAATCCATCATCTTCCTGGTATCCTCTGCTTTCAGCCAAGATCCATCTGACGTCAGCAATAATATCCCTCATTTCACATCTTCTTCTGAATCCGGCTTGAATTTCTGGCAGTTTTCTGTTTGGGTACTGCTGCAACTATTTTTGAATTATCTTCAGCACAATTTTACTTGCCTGCGATACTAATGATATTGTTAGATAATTTGTGCATTCTGTTGGATCACTTTTCTTTGGAATGGGCACGGATATGTATCTCTTTCAGTCAGTTGGCTAGGTAGCTGTCTTCCAAATTTCTTGGCATTGATGAGTGAGTGCTTCCAGCTTTGCATCTGTTTGTTGCAACATCTCAATAGGTATTGCATCAACTCCTAGAGCCTTGTTTCTCATCAGTGGCTTCAGTGCAGCTTGGACTTCTTCCTTCAATACCATCAGTTTTGATCATATGCTACCACTTGAAATGGTTGAATGTCCAACCAATTCTATCTGGTACAGTGACTCTGTGTATTCCTTCCATTGATGCCTCTTACATCATTCAATATTTTTCCCATAGAGTCCTTCAATATTGCAACTCAAGGCCTGAATTTTTTCTCCAGTTCCTTCAGTTTGAGAAATGCTGAGCATGTTCTTCCCTTTTGGTTTTCTAACTCTGGGTCTTTGCACATTTCATTATAATATCTTACTTTGTCTTCTCAAGCCACCCTTTGAAATCTTCTGGAACAAGGGATATCATTGTTGAGGTCAGATGGATCTTGGCTGAAAGCAGAGAATACCATAAAGATGTTTACCTGTGTTTTATTGACTATGCAAAGGCATTCAGCTGTGTGGATCATAACAAATTATAGATAACATTGAGAAGAATGGGAATTCCAGAACACTTTTTTGTGCTCTTGAGGAACCTGTACATAGACCAGGAGGCATTTGTTCGAACAGAACAAGGGGATACTGCATGCTTTAAAATCAGGAAATGTGTGCATCAGGGTTATAACATTTCACCATATTTATTCAATCTGTATGCTGAGCAAATAATCCCAGAAGCTGGATTATATGAAAGAGAACACAGCATCAGAATTGGAGGAAGACTCATTAACAACCTGCAACATGCAGATGACATAACCTTGCTTGCTAACAAAGAAGAGGACTTGAAGCACTTACTGATGAAGATCAAAGGTTACAGCCTTTAGTATGGATTGCATATCAATATAAGGAAAACAAAAACCCTCACAACTGGACCAATAAGCATCATCTCGATAAACTGAGAAAAAATTGAAATTGTCAAGGATTTCATCTTATTTGGATCCACAATCAATGCCCATGAGGCAGCAGTCAAGAAATCAAATGACGTATTGCACTGGGCTAATCTGCTGCAAAAAAAAACCACAAACAAACTCATTTGCCCTCAAGTCTTTTCCAACTCATAGTGATCCTATAGGAGAGTAGAACTGCCCCATAGGGTTTCCAAGAAGAAGCTGGTGGATTCAAACTGCTGATCTTTTGGTTAGCAGCCAAAGTCTTAACCGCTGTGCCACCAGAGCTCCTAAGTCATTTTTAGGTCTAAGGTGCACTTGACCCAAGCCACGGTATTTTCAATCACCTCATATGCATGTGAAAGCTGGTCAACGAATAAGGAAGACTGAAGAAGAATTGAGGCCTCTGAATTAAGGTGTTGATGAAGAGTATTGAGTATACCATGGACTGCCAGAAGAATAAACAAAGCTGTCTTGGAAGAAGTACAGCCAGAATGTTCCTTAGAAACAAGGATGGCAAGACTTTGTCTCACATACTTTGAACATGTTATCAGGAAGGACCAGTCACTGGAGAAGAACATCATGCCTGGTAAAGTAGAGGGTCAGTGAAAAAGAGGAAGTCCCTCAATGAAGAGGATTGACATAGCGGCTGCAACAACGGGTTGAAACACAGCAATCGTTTTGAGGATGGCACAGGACTGGACAGTGTTTCTTTCTGTTGTACATAGAGTCCCTATGAGTCAGAAGCACCTAACAACAACAAGAACATTTCAGTCTGTAACACAGGATGTTATTTCTTGGTGAACGTTCCATATGCACTTGAAAATGATGTAGGATCTGCTATTTTAGAGTGACTTATTCTGTAAATATCAATTGGATACAGTTAATTGAGAATGTGTTTAATTATTCAATATTCTTGCTCATATTCTCTACCCTTGTTCTATCAATTACAGAGAGAAAAAGAGATGTGGAAATCTTTATCTGTAATATGGATTTATCTGTTTCTTCTTTCATTTTGTCCATATTTCTTTCATATATTTTGACGCTTTGTTATTGAGTGAATACACAGCTTAGACTTTTACCTTCACTTGATGAATTAATTCTTATATCATTTTTAAAGATGCCTTTTTATCACTGCTAATGTTCCTTGCTCTGAAGTCTGAGTTGATTCATATTCACATGGTCACCCCAGTACTATTATGTTTAATGATTGCGTGGTATACCTTTTCTATTCTATTACATTTCAACTCCAGTGTTTTCATCTTTAAAGTAAGTTTTTCAAAGACATAGTGCAGTTGGGTCTTTCTTTTTCATTCAATGTAACAATCTCTTTTTTTATTGGAATATTTGGATCCTTAAATTTCCATTATTATCATACCATTGTTATGACTGAGCTTAAATCCACTGGCTTGCCAATTGTTTTATATTTTACATCCGCTATTTTTGTTTGCTTGTTCCTTTGTTTATATTTTCTTGCCTTCTTTTATATTTATTCAGCATATTGCCTGGTGGTGCAATGGCCAAACATGGGGTTGCTAACTAAAAGTTTGGCCAATTCGAACGCACCAGCGACTCCACAGGAGGAAAAACCTGGCAATCTGCTCCTGTAAAGATTATAGTCTAAGAAACTCTATGGGACAGTTCTACTCTGTCATATAGGGTCACCATGAGTTGGAATCAACTCGACTCAACAGCACCCAACAGCAACATTGGCTTATTGCCTGTACTTTCTTGCTTAATTTTTTCAGCTGCTGCCCTAGGGTTTAAAGTGTACATATTTAACTTACCAAAATCTACCTTCAAATAATATTATGCCACCTGATATGCAATGTAAGACTCTTACATTATTATAATTTCATTCTCTGCGCCAGTCCTTTTTTTTATGGCATTTTATTTATACATATATTATAAATCCCATAATACATTGTTGGTTTTTTTTGCTTTAAACAATCAAGAATGTTAAAAAATTAAAAATAAGGAAAAGTCATCAGTATTTACCCACATATTTGCCATTTCTAGCTCTGTTAGTTCTTTTCTGTCGATCCAAAATATCCGTATTGATATCATTTTCCTTCTGCTTGTATAATATCATAAATCTGTTGGTGACACATTGTCTTAATTGCTTTATGTCTGGAATAGGTTTTATTTTCTCTGGATATTTTTACTGAAAAATATAATCCTTAACTGCCGGGGTTTTCCTGTTTTTATCTTTTACAAGTTAAAAAAATGCCAGTCCATTGTCCTCTGACTTGCATATTTTAGGTGAAATTCAGGGATAAATTTTTTCCTTGTTCCTGTGCGTATATTAGTGACTTTTCTCTAACTGGTCCTGATGTTTTCTCTTTATCACTGGTGTTTAGCAATTTCTTATGATGGTCTTTGATGTAGTTTGTTTATGCATGTGAAAGTATTTATTTCTGTTTATTGTTTTTGGAAATTGTTGAAGTTTTTTGGATCTATAGTGTTATAGTTTTCATCAAATTTGCGCACATGCACACACAAACATATTCCAATTCCATCATTTCTCAGTTACTGCTTTCTTCATAGTAACTTATTTTTATTTTGTTTATGGATTATATTTCCTGCTTCTTCATATGTGAAATACTTTCTAATTGGATGCTACTTATTGTGAATTTTACATTGCAGAGTGCTGGTTTTTGTTGCATTTGTTTAAAGGATCTTTGGCTTTTCCTGTGAGTCTTGTTTGTAAGTCCTTTAAGGAAGTTACTATAGTAGCCTTAAAAGTTGCTGGGTTGCCCAAATGGTCAGCACTCAACTACTAACCAAAAGTTGCTGGTTCGAACCCACCCAGAGGCACTTTGGAAGTCAGGCCTGGGGATATGCTTCTGAAAGGTCACATCCTTGACAATCCTATGGTGCAGTTCTCCTCTGCATACAAAGGGTTGTCATGAGTCAGAATTGATTTGACGGCAACTAACAACACTACAATAGTAGCCTTTATTCTAGGGCTTAAAACAAACAAACAAACCAACCGGTTGCTCTTGAGTCAATTCCTACTCATAGAAACCCTATAGGACACTGTAGAACTGCCCCACAGGGTTTCCAAGGAGCGGCTAGTGGATTCGAACTGTCGACCTTCTGGTTGGCAGCTGAGTTCTTAACTACTTCACCACCATGGATCCATTCTAGTGTTAATTTAGCCTTAATTCTGAGATTTGGCCCATCTGTCATAGCCACTGAATGTCATGTGAATTCAATGAGGACTCTGCATTCTGGATGGAGAAAACTTGAATGACTTCCATATTTGTGTAAACTTTGTGAATTGTTTGTATTATAGCTCCCTGAAGATTTCTTCCTTAGAAGTTGTTATTGCTTGCCCTTACGGGGTTTCAGTGTGGTGTTTAACTCAAGATTCAAGAACTTCATGAAGATTTCTGGACCTCTTTCTCTGTTAATTGTATCCTTTCTGGAACTCTGCCCTGTAAATTTTATCTGCCTCACTTGCCCAAACTCCAATTTATTTTACCTCCACTTAGCACTATTTCTATGTGCTGAATTTCCTCTCCCTGCGAGGCAGTAAAAACATTGTCTCCAGTCAGGAAGCCTGGACAATAGCACATCTCACTTTCTTGGTTTCTCTTCTTTCAGTGATCATAGTGTTATGCTTCCTGTTACCAAATGTCATAAAGGAGCTTTTCTCTTCTATTTTGTCTAATTTTGTAATTATATAAAAATTGTTATGTAACTTATCATTTAATTAATGCTGACTTAAAAAATCCACAAATTAAAAGTAATAATAAAGTGACATATAGTCATTTTTGTAGGTTATATAATTGCTAAATACAAAACAAAATAATACATGCTAAATAAACTTAATTTATAAAATAATATTGATTATTTTGAAACTGTTGTCTTAGGCTGGGTTCTCTAGAGAAGCAGAACCAGTAAAGCATATAAATATATATATAAAGAGATTTATATCAAGGAAATAGCTCATGCAATTGTAGAGGCTAAAACTTCCCAAGTCCACAGATCAGAGTAGAGTCCTCTCCCCGTTCATGGAGCCGCAGAAGCTGGTGAACCCAAGGTTGGCAAGTCAGAGAGGGGCTCCCGCTCACAGGCTGTGAAGGTCATTGAATTCTGAGTTCAGCAGACAAGACCACAAGGTTTCTCCTGATTCACATAGCTGCAGGGTATGGCAAACCTAAAGTCAGCAGGTTGGGGAACCAGACTCTTGCTCACAGGCTGAGAAGTTCGACGATTTCCAGGATCAACAGGTAAGCTGCTAGCTCAAGTCCCAAGAACCGGAGATGAGACAACTAGAGGCAGCTGCTGAGTCTGGAACAAGCCAAAAACCTTGGCAAGGCGAGCAGGCAGAAAGTAACCGGTGAAGGCAGAGACAGGTGAACTGAGAGGCGTGGTGAGCTGCCACAGGCCCCGCCTCCACCAGTACCACTCAGCAGATTCCATCATGGGGGTGATCACAACGTTATACAACTGCTAAAACACTGAGAATAATGGCCTAGCCAAGCTGACATGCTGTCTTAACCATCACAACTGTTTAATTCAATATTTGACCTATTTCAGTGTAAAAAATCAAAGTAATCAGTTAAAATTAAAAAAGTTTAATTTTAGAGTGAAGATTCATTATTGCAACCATATTGATAACTGATTTTAGAATGTGTAATCCAGTAGAGTAGTAGTGTCTAATTCTGCTGGGAGCTAAAAGTGACCTAGTGCACCAAATTTTATTTGTTTTTAACTAATAGTATTACTCTTACTTCCTAACAGTAGCAGCAGAAAGAATAACGATTACTAAGTGAATAATGTGTGATCCCTTAGTATGCACTCTAATTGATAATAATAGAACACATATTCTTTCATTCCTATTTATAAAGGCTGTAGTCAAATTAGTTGGAATTGTCTATTGATAAGACTATTAATGATACATTTTCTAAGGTAATATATAAGATGGCTTTTCCAACTAAATTAATGTAGATAGAACACAATAATGTTTAAACTATGGCAAAGTGATTAGCCATACAAACATCAAATTATAAATGCCTGCTACCGTAGTAACAGTGATATAATGATGCATCAAATATTTCCAAGTAGACGTTAGCTATAATATCTCTAGCAAGTTAGCTACAATATCTTTATCCTCTTCTTCCATTAATTATAATTTTATCAACAAAATATGGTGGACATCTTGGGGACAATTTGTTTTTTGAAATTGATTCTTGTTTATAGATCACGAAATAGCAATAGTGTGACTACTTACAACTACTCTTCAAATATGTATGAAGTTGTGCATCCTATGAATCAAGGCAATTTCCAATTATTGTTGGTTAAAAAAAAAAAGTCAGTTTATTTCCAAACCTATAAATTCTACTTCCAAAAGACACTACAAAAACTAATGTATTATTTTCCACAAATCTTACATTTTTTTCCCCATTGTAGATTTTATATGTAAGCAGCCTTCGAAACTCTCTATTTTACAGTGGTTATTATGAAAGTGATAAATTTCTTGATCTAGGAAGTGTTTAGGCATTCTGAATGTCCCATTGCTTACTAGTCTAAGAAATAAAAGGTTATAACATAAAGTTTGTTCTAGAGGGATGATAATATGAAAACCAAAATTAAACACTTGTGGATTTTTCCTACATGTACTGTTGTTCTATACCTCAGTATATATTTTTTTAATCTCCCTCACTTGTGGGGAATGCATTTTCTAAATACATTTGCCTTATGATTACCCATTGAGAATTCAATAAAACTTAAACTTTACATAGTTTTTTTGACTTTCTTTACATTGTCTTGTCTATATCTTTCTTCAGGGCCTCTCTTTCCATACCTTGAACATACTTGTCTCATACCAATATAAACTTACTTGCTTATGTATCAGTCTTTCTTCATTAGAGAGCATATCCAAGAGACTTAGGTATCTTATTCATCACTTTGTTCCAATATTTTTGTATATTACCTGACATTGTAGGAACACCTACCTAAGAAACGTTTGTTAAATCAAGGCCTTTGATATAGAAATATCCAGGAAAAAAAATGACTGCTGGCACTGATATATCTAGATGTGCACAGTATTTGATACTCTCTCTTTAAATAGCTCTAGAATTTGCTTTCTCCTATGTTAGCTCTACTTAATGCAGGCACAATTTTTGTGTTGTCAGGACAACAACTCACAGCTTCAGGTAACTGGAGCTGAGCAACTCTAACAGGAAGATAGATTCTCATTTCCAGCAGCTCCTCAAAAGGTTTAGGGTAGAATCTAAATAGCCTTAACTGTATAACATGTCCATATCTGTAGGAAATGCATTGGAATTAGGGGAAAGGGACATACAGAGACTGGCCAAGCCTTCATCATATGCATGCTACTAGATCCGAGTGGTAGGGTAGTGGTGAGGTCAGCCCTACCTGAAACACCAAACTGACTAGAGAGTTTGATTTCTGAAGGGAAAGAACAGAAGATCACTACGACTTAACCAAGTTTTTGAAAAATAGCCTATAGCTGTTCACATGAAAAATATATATTTCTCTATAGTTCAAATATAATTAACTTAGAAAATAGTAACATTAACTAAATAAATTAACCTTAACTTAATAAATTTCCTAATATTAACTAATTACCATTGGCAATTCGCTTTATTCTTTAAAAATTTGTAGTCTCTCTCAAAAATACCTGTGACTATGCGTTATTTTACTAACATTCTCCATTTTGACAATTTTGGTTAAAGGATGTAGTGTGGTGTTTGTATTTTGAACATGTGGTAGAGAGTTAAAGATATATTTGTGGTTAAGAGAACCATTACAATAAAATGGAAGAAAATGTATGCATAAGAGTTTCATTGAGAAAGGTGAAAATTAGCAAAATGATCATCTTTCTCTTTGATTATGTGAAATGAGTCAGAATATCTAATGTAAACACGTTTTGCAATAGTTTTAAAAGATAGGAAAATATGTCCAGACAGAAACAAAACATTTTCAAGATATATATGTAGAGAGAGAGATATGTATATGTATGTGTGTGTACTTATATATATATGGATAAATATGTGCATGTGTATATATACACCTCCTCTTCACTTAACAGCTATCTCATTATCTGATATTTTGCATTTATGACAATAGTAAAAAAATCTACTATTTTGCACATTAATGACGTATATATCGCAGAAACTCTTTCATGACCAGGGGGACACAATGCCCACCTACATTTTCTGACACTGGGGTCCAGCCAGACATAAATGTCCCACATATTATTTTGTGATCTGATGTGGTCATCTTCCATTTTTGCATAACATTGATTTTTGAATAATGACCTGGTCTTTGGAAACTAACCATGTCAGTAAGCAAGATATATATATATAACCAAACCCCTTGTGGTCCAGTCAATTCCGACTCATAGCAACCCTATAGGACAGGGTAGAACTGCCCCATAGAGTTTTCAAGGAGCAGTTGACGGATTCGAAATGCCGACATTTGGTTAGCAGGTGAGCTCTTAACCACTGTGCCACCAGGGCCCCGATATGTATGTATGTTGAAGTGAGCTGTAATTCATACTGAAGGCTGTAGTCTTTGATCTTCTGGAAAAATCCTCAGAACTGGACCAATAAGCAATATCATGATAAACGGAGAAAATATTGATGTTGTCATGGATTTCATTTTACTTGGATCCGCAGTCAATGCCCATAGAAGCAGCAGTCAAGAAATCAGATGACGTATTGCATTGAGCAAATCTGCTGCAAAAGATCTCTTTAAAGTGTTAAAAAGCAAAGATGTTACTTTAAGAACTAAGGTGTTTCTGACCCAAGGTATGGTATTTTCAATCACCTCGTATGCATAGCAAAAGTGGCTAATGAATAAGGAAGACCAAAGAGGAACTGATGCCTTTGAATTTGGTGTTGGCGAAAAATATTGAATACACAATGGAAGAACAAACAAATCTGTCTTGGAAGAAGTACAGCCAGAATGCTCCTTAGAAGCAAGGATGGCGAAACTTCCTCCCAAGTACTTTGGACAAGTTATCAAAAGGGACCAGTTCCTGAAGGACATCATGCTTCATAAAGTAGAGGGTCAGCATAAAAAAGAAAGACCCTCAACAGAATGGATCAACACAGTGGCTGTAACAATGGGCTCAAACATAGCAATGATTGTGAGGATGGTGCAGGACCAGGCAGTGTTTTGTTCTGTTGTACATAGGATGCTATGAGTCAGAACCAAATCAATGGCACCTAACAACAACAACATATATATATATCTCAACATATATATATATATATATATATCAATATACATATATATATATATATCCCTCCATTGCTGTTGAGTCAATTCCAACTCATAGCAACCTTATAGGACAGAGTAGAACTGCCCCATAGGGTTTCCAAGACTGTAATATTTATGGAAGTAGACTGCCACATCTTTCTCCCGCAGAGCGGATGGTGGGTTCAAACCACCTGCCTTTTGGTTAGCAGCCAAGCACTTAACCACTGAGCCAAGAGGGATCCTTGCCTTGAATACAGAAAGCACTTCATTCATCTGTTGAATTAATGAATGTGTGTGTATGTGTGTGTTTGGGAGAGAGTATGTGTTCGTGCTTACACAGTGTACTTGCACATAAATCAGGTGTAACTACCACTCTTTTACACAAATAATATGTGCCTTCTACATTTGTTTGTCAACCTCTCCCTCCCCAACGAGGTATTTTTGTAAGCATGTAATACTATTTTTTTAACAGTAAAATATAAACAAAAAATAATAATTGCCATAGCAGTCCTACAAAAATACCTCGCAGAGGGAGGGAGTGGGTGACAAACAAACGTAAAAGGTGCACGTTACTTGCGTAAAAATACATTATATAGTTCAGCAGACAGGGATAATGCTTAATTTTAGTCAGGATAATACACGTAAATCCGTCATGGACTTCTTTTTGGCTATTATCAAATCGTTGTTATAACTTTAATAGAGCATCAAGAACACTTTTAGTCTCATCTAAATTGTCAATTTTTCCTCCTTTCTATGGATTAAAAACAACAACAAAATGATGTCCTAATTGTGCAGTATTCTGTTGTGATGTGGGTCTTTAAATATTAACTGTAAATAACCAGTAAACCAAAATCAGAATTTTTTTTTCAGATTAGCAATAAATACATTTTACAAATGTTATCATACCTGGGTTTTTGTTGGAGTTGCTAGAATGAATTTAAACCAGGAGCAAAGAATGTTTTATTGATCAATGTCTGCTTTCCTTCCAAGTGAATCGTTCATTTGTCTCTTGAAACCACACAACACTGCAATAAATATTCGGGGAAGACTTGTGGGTAGGTTACTGCATAAACAAGAAGGCATAGACAAGGCTTCATGTGTTCTGCCTTTCTTTGGCTGGAAACTTAAAGAACAACTTGAAATATATGGAAAGACCTTGCTCAAGGCTACAGATACAAATGATTGCCTACACTGAGAAATTCCTTTTAATCAGTAGATTATCCAACAAGATGGTGAAATAATTGCTTGTTCAGCAGTTTGACAAAGCACTCCTGTAGGTTACTTTATTTGCAAATAATAAAAATGTCTTTCTGACTTCCCCTCTGGCACTTGTCTCATTTCTTGTTTCTATGGGCAAGGCATCCTCACTAAAATAATTCAACTACATATCACTTACTTTGTTTTTTCGTTTTGTTTTTTCCTAGTTCATGATAGTAATAGGTAGGAAGACAGCATAATTCTAATTTTAATGCTTATTTTTTATTTTAAAATGTTAGATTCCAAGGTATCAGCCCTCCCTTATACAGATTTTTTTGAATAAGATAAATACTATAAGTTAAAAGAGAGAGATTTTTATCTCTAGAAGATTCTGTTACGAATTGCTTTTGCTATGCCCCATTGAGCTTAAGTATGCTAACATCATTTAACTAGGAACCTAATTATTTCTAAATTATTTGTGCATTTTGTGATACAAAATATGTGATTCCTACCTCAGACACAGCTTGATTTTTGTTCATAAAAAAAAAAGTGGGGCTAATTACAATTCTAATTATTAAATATCTCATTGGAAATCAATAATTATCAAATGTTTCTGTTAGAAAATATGTGAGACAAATTATATTTTCAGGCACATAAGAAATTGACTTGTGATCCAATCATGTCACTGCATTTTTAAATAGCTTTCTCAGTTTCTCAAAGAACAGAACACTGGTGATAAATTAACAACCCATGTCACTTTCTAGCGGTGGCAATTTAAATTGGTAGTTAGCAAACATACACATAAAGAGAGGAGATAGAATTATTTTCCATGTAGTCATTGCTTTTTCTTTAGTTTCAGCATACTCTAAACTTTTCTAATATGTCCTTTAGCCCCAGGTTTAAGAAAAATAAAATAAAGGAGATAAATCCTAAAAAATGCAAGTCACAGAATTACTTTGGCGAAAAACATAATTGCAAGAAAGAAAATTAAACAAAAGAAACATTTTCATACCCAAAAAAGGAAAAAGCTGATATGATGGTTAAGATTGTGTGTCAACTTGGCTGGGCCATGATTTTCAATGTTTTAATGTAATCACTCCCATGATTGAATACACTGTGAGTAGTCAATCAGATGAAAGGGAGTCTCCTTGGGGGTGTGGCCTGCATCTGTATATAAGCTCTCTCTGGATCCTGCGGCTGCTTCTTGTCATCTCATCTCCCGTTGTTGGGACTTGAGCTGTCAGCTTATCTGCCAAACCTGGGATTCGTCGATCTGCACAGCCTGTGAGCAGGAGCCCTGCTGTCCGACCTGCCTATCTTGGGCTTGCCAGGTTCTGCAGCTGTGTGACTTGGGAGAGGCCTCTACCCTGATCCACGGACTTGGGATGTTCTAGCCTCTGCAATCACGTGAGCTGTTTCCTTGATATAATCTCTCTCTCTACATATATATTTATACACTTTACTGGTTTTGCTTCTCTAGAGAACCCAGCCTAAGATAGCTAACAAAAGATATATAAGTTAAAAAAATCAACATAAAAAGAGATACAAAAGTAAAATGAGGAATTATATCAGTTGAGGCAAAACAGATTTTAATATACCATTTTAAATAATAAAAAATAATCACAGCTAGTATCTGGGTTGCAATTATTCTTTACCCAAATTTCCTTGTCTATTTTCTCAGGTCTGAATTAGTAAAATCAGAATAGAAAATATTAGAGTTCAAGTATTTGAACTGCGTCTGTATTCATAACAGCACTTTTCTCTTTTTACATTTTGAATATCTAAATTTATTAAGTAATGGCCTAAGGGTTACATTTCTATAACCAAAACATCTTTTGACATAGATTAGCTGAGACCTCTCAACCCTATGAATCTTAACATTTTTCCTTCCTGGTTTGGTTTTGAACAGGCTGTGTCTATTCAAAATGGATTCAAAGTAAAACAATTGCTGCTTGTCTTATGTTCAGAGCATTAAGCAAAACTATCAGCTGACTGTATTTATATCTTCTAGGACTTGGTGGAGTCAGGGATCTGCAGTAATCAGAGAAGTCTTAGCTGATTAAGTGCTCTTCAAATTAAAATCTAAAGCGTTAAAGGCGTTAATAAGACCAAGAGGGATTAGCTTTATAGGAGGGCATAGGATGCATAACAACTAAAAAAGGAGCGAGTATGGGGCAACTAAGGTGGTTGTTTTTAGTCGCTGCCAAGTCAATTCTGACTCATAGTGACCCCACGTGTGCAGAGTAGAACTGTGCTCCATAGGGTTTTCAAGGCTATGACCTTATGGAAATATATCGCCAGGCCTGTTTTCTGAGACTCCTCTGGGTGGGTTTGAACCATCATCCTAGAGGGTGAATGATAGCCTGGAAGACCTGGTTTGCAGAAATCCCAGAGAGAGGCCAACAGAAGGCTGGACTCCTAGATAGGTTATAAGTAGTACAGGGCTTTGAAGAGTGTGGAGTCCCTGGGTAGGGCAAATGGTTAATATGCTTGGCTGCAAGTTTGTTTCTACCCAGAGTCACATTCAAAGAAAGGCCTGGTGGTAAACTTTTGAAATATCAGCCATTGAAAACCCTATAGAGCACAGTACTGCTCTAATACCTGTGGGGTCTCCATGAGTCGGAATCGATGGCAACTGGTTTTGACTGGCAGAGTATATGGCCTGTGTGTCTGTGTTGATCTTAATCTTAGAAGCTATAGGAAACCAGTAGAGAGATATAGAGAGATTTAAAGAGGATATCAACATGATAACACTACATATTTTAGAATATTGACTGCAGTATAGAAAATGTATTGGGGTTGTGATACGAATGGAATAAAAGAAACCAGAGAGAAGTCTTTTATTTGCCCAAATGAGAGATTGTGATAATTTACAATAAAGCAGTAGCACAAGATACATTCTAGAAATGTTTGTTGTTGTTAGGTGCTGTGGAATCAGTTCTGACTCATAACAACCTCACGTACTACAGTGCCAGATCCTGCCCCATCCTCATGATAGTTGTTATGCTTGAGCCCATCCTTGCAGCCACTGTGTCAGTCTATCTCATTAAGAATCTTTCTTTATTTTGCTGACTCTTTTCTTTAGTTACCGAGTATGATGTCCTTCTCCCGGAACTGGTCCCTCTTATAATGTGTTCAAAGTATGTGAGATGAAGTCTTGCCATCCTCACTTCTAAGGAGCATTCTGGCTGTATTTCTTCCAAGACAGATTTGTTCATTCTTTTGGGAGCCAGGGTATATTCAATATTCTTCACCAACACCATAATTCAAAGGTGTCAATTCTTCTTCTGTCTTCCTTATTCATTGCCCAGCTTTCACATGCACATGGGCTATTGAAAACACCATGGCTTGGGTCAGGAGCACCTTAGTCCTTAAAGTGACAACTTTATTTCTTAACACTCCTAAGAGGTCTTTTGCAGCAGATTTGCCCAACGCAATGTGTCGTTTGATTTTTTGACTGCTACTTCCATGGGTTTTGACTGTGGATCCAAGTAAAATGAAATCCTTGACAACTGCAATCTTTTCTCTGTTTATCATGATGTTGGTCCAGTTGTGAGGATTTTTGTTTTCTTTATGTTGAGGTGTAATCCACACTGAAGGCTGTAGTCTTTGATCTTCATTAGTAAGTACTTCAAATCCTCTTCACTTTCAGCAAGCAAGGTTGTATCATCTGCATAATGCAGGTTATTGAGTTTTCCTTCAAACCTGATGCCGTGTTCTTCTTCATATAGTCCAGCTTCTCAGATCATTTGCTCAGCATACAGACTGAATAAGTGTGGTGAAAGATACAACCCTGATGCAGACCTTTCCTGACTTTAAACCATGCAGTATCCCCTTGTTATGTTTGAATGACTGCCTCTTGATCTATGTACAGGTTCTTCAAGACCACAAGTAAATTTTCTGGAATTCTCATTCTTTTTTTTTTTTTTTTTTCATTTATTGTTGTAGTTTAAGGGAAAGTTTACAATTCAAGTTAGTTTCTCATACAAAAATTTACACATACATTGTTATGTGACCCTAAGTGCTCTCCCTATACTGTGACAGCACACTCCTCCTTTCTACCTCTGATTTCATTCAACCAGCTCCTAACCCTCTCTGTCTTCTCATCTCACCTCTGGACAGAAGTTGCCCATTTAGTCTCATGTATTTACTTGCGCTAAGAAGCACACTCTTCACAAGTATCACATTATGTCCCACAGTCCAGTTCAATCTTGGCAGAAGATTGGCCTCAGGAATTGTTTTAGTTCTGGGTTGACAGAGAGTCCAGGGGTCATGCTTTTTGGGGTTCCTCCAGTCTCAGTCAGACCATTAAGTCTGGTCTCTTTACAAGAATTTGAGTTCGGCACCTCTCTTTTCTCCTGCTCCATTAGGAACTCTCTGTTGTGTTCCCTATCAGGGCGGTTGTTAGTAGTAGCCAGGCATCATCTAGTTCTTCTGGTCTCAGGCTGGTGAAGTCTCTGGTTATGTGGCCCTTTCTATCCCTTGGGCTAATACTTTCCTTGTGTCTTTGATGTTCTTCATTCTCCTTTACTCCAGGTGGTTGGGACCAACTGATGCATCTTAGATGGCCACTTGCTAGCTCTTAAGACCCCAGACATGACTCACCAAAGTAGGATGCAGAACATTTTCTTAATAAGCTTTGTTATACCATTTGGCCTAGATGTCCCCTGAAAGCATGATCCTCAGATCCCTGCACCTGCTACTCTGTCCCTCGAAGTGTTTGATTGTATACCGGAAACTTCTTAGCTTTGGTTTAGTTCCATTGTACTGACTTCCCCTGTAGTGTGTCCTGCCCTTCCCTTCACCTGAGATAATTCTTGCCTACTATCTAGTTAGTGAATAACCCTCACCCTCCCTCCCCACCCTAGTAACCATCAAAGAATGTTTTCTTCTGTGTTTAAACCTTTTGTTGAGTTCTTATAATAGTGGTCTTATACCACATTTTTCCTTCTGTGACTGACTAAATTCACTCAGCATAATGCCCTCCCGATTCTTACATGTTATAAGATGTTTCACAGCTTTGACGTTCTTTATCATTGTGTAGTATTCCGTTGTGTGACTATACCTTAATTTGTTTATCCATTTGTTCATTGACGGGCACCTAGGTTGTTTCCATCTTTTTGCTATCATGAACAGTGCTGCAATGAACATGGGTGTGCATATATCTATTCATTTGATGGCTCTTACTTCTCTAGGATATATTCCAAGGAGTGGAATTTAAGGATCCTATGATACTTCTGTTTCTAACTTTTTAAGGAAGCGTCAAATCGATTTCCAAAGGGGTTGTACCATTTTACATTCCCACCAACAGTGTATAAGTGTTCCAGTCTCTCCAAAACCTCTCCAGCATTTATTATTTTGTGTTTTTTGGATTAATGAAAGCCTTACTGGGGTGAGATGGTATCTCATTGTAGTATTGATTACATTTCTCTAATGGCTAATGATCGTGAGCATTTCTTCATGTGTCTGTTAGCCACCTGAATGTCTTCTTTCGCAAAATACCTGTTCATATCCTTTGTCCATTTTGTAATTGGGTTATTTGTCTTTTTGTTGTTGAAGTTTTGCAGTATCTTGTAGATTTTAGAGATTAGACACTGATCGGATTTGTCGTAGCCAAAGTTTTTTTCCTAGTCTGCAAGTTGTCTTTTGACTCTTTTCATGAAGTCTTTTGATGAGCTTAAGCGTTTGGTTTTTAGGAGCTTCCAGTTATCTAGTCTCCCTTCCGGTGCTTGTGCATTATACTTATGGTTCGTATTCTGTTTATGGCATGTATTAGGGCTCCTAGTGTTGTCCCTATTCATTTCTTCCATGATCTTGATTGCTGTAGATGCTATATTTAGGTCTTTGATCCATTTTGAGTTACTTTTTGTGCATGGTGTGAGGTATGGGTCTTGTTTAGTTTTTTGCTGATGGCTATCCTGTTATGCCAGCACCATTTGTTAAAAGGACTGTCTTTTCCCCAATTAATAGACTTGGACACTTTGTCAAATATCAGCTGCTCACAGGTGGATGAATTTGTGACTGGATTCTCAATTCTGTTCCTTTGGTTTATATATCTGTTGTTGTACCAGTAACAGGCTGTTTTGACTACTGTAGAAGTATAATAGGTTCTAAAATCAAGTAGTGTGAGGCCTCCCAGTTTGTTCTTCTTCTTGAGTAATGCTTTACTTATCTGAGGCCTCTTCCATTTCCATATGAAGTTGGTGATTTGTTGCTCCATCTCATTAAAAAGTGTCATTGGAATTTGTATAGAGATTGCATTGTATCTGTAGATTGCTTTGGGTAGTGTTGACTTTTTCACAATGTTGAGTCTTCCTATCCATGAGCAAGGTATGTTTTTCCACTTATGCAGGTCTTTTTCGGTTTCTTGCAGTAATGTCTTGTAGTTTTCATTGCATAGGTCTTTTAGGTCTCTGGTTAGATTTATTACTAAGTACTTTATCTTTTTGGGGGCTATTGTAAATGGTATTGATTTGGTGATTTCCTCTTCGAAGTTCTCTCTGTCTGTGTAAAGAAATCCACCTGCCTTTTGTATGTTTATCTTGTATCCTGATACTTCGCTGAAATGTTCTATTAGTGCCAGTAGTTTTCTTGTGGATTCTTTGGGGTTTTCTGTGTATAATATCATATCATCTGCAAACAGATATACTTTGACTTCTTCTCTACCAATTTGGATGCCCTTTATTTCTTTTTCTAGCCTATTTTCTCCAGTTAGGACCCCCAGCACAATGTTGAATAAGATGGTGATTATGGGCATCCTTGTCTGATTCCTGTTCTCAAGGGGAATGGTTTCAACCTCTCTCCATTTAGGATGATGTTGGCTCTTGGCTTTGTATAATGGCCCTTGATTATGTTGAGTAATTTCTCTTCTATTCCTATTTTGTTGAGAGTTTTTATCATGAATGGATGTTAGACTTTGTCAAATGCCTTTTCTGCATTGATTGGTAAGACCATCTGGTTCTTGTCTTTTGTTTTATTAATGTGATGGATTAAATTGATTGCTTTTCTAATGTTGAACCATCCTGCATACCTGGTATAAATCTCACTTGATCATGGTGAATTATTTTTTTGATATGTTGCTGAATTCTATTAGCTAGAATTTTGTTGATGATTTTTACATCAATGTTCATGAGGGATATTGGTCTGCAATTTTCTTTTTTTGTGGTGCTTTACCTGGTTTTGGTATCAGGGTTATGCTGGCCTCATAGAATGAGTTTGGTAATATTCCATCCTTTTCTATGCTTGGAAGTACATTTCGTAGTAGTGGTGTTAACTCTTCCCTGAAAGTTTTGTAGAATTCTCCAGTGAAACCATCCGGACCAGGGCTTTTTTTTGGTTGGGAATTTTTTAATTATCTTTTCAATTTCTTCTTTTTTTATGGGTTTATTTAGTTGTTCTACCTCTGTTTGTGTTAGTTTAGGGAGGTAGTGATTTAAGTAGGTAGAAATTTGTCCATTTCCTCTAGGTTTTCAAATTTGTTAGAGTACAATTTTTTATACTATTTTTTTATGCTTCTTTTAATTTCACTTGGGTCTGTTGTGATATCACCCATCTCATTTCTTATATGAGTTATTTGCCCCCTTCCTTTTTTTCTTTTGTCAGTTTGGCCGGTGATCTATAGATTTTCTTGGTCTTTTCAAAGAAC
The DNA here is from genome assembly GCF_000243295.1 of Trichechus manatus latirostris. NCBI lineage: Eukaryota > Metazoa > Chordata > Mammalia > Sirenia > Trichechidae > Trichechus > Trichechus manatus. Next base: position 1,407,053 of record NW_004444179.1, read on the forward strand.
CAGCTTTTGGTCTTGTCAGCTCTTTCAATTGTTTTTCTAGTCTCTATTTCATTTAATTCTGCTCTAATTCTTATTATTTCCTTCCTTCGTGTGCCTGAGGGCTTCTTTTGCTGCTCTCTTTCTACTTGTTCCAGTTGTACGGTTAGTGTTTTGATTTTGGCACTTTCTTCTTTTTGGATGTGTGCATTTATTGCTATAAACTGACCTCTGAGCACTGCTTTTGCTGTTTCCCAAAGGTTCTGTTAGGATGTGTTTTCATTCTCATTTGATTCTATAAATTTCTTTACTCTGTCCTTAATTTCTTCTATAACACAGTAGTATTTGAGCAAGGTGTTGTTCAATTTCCACGTGTTTAATGTTTTTTGCTTGCTTTTCTGTGATTGATTTCTACTTTTATGGCTTTATGGTAAGAAAAGATGCTTTGTAATATTTTGATCCTTTGTATTCTGTTAAGGCTTGCTTTATGACCCAATATGTAGTCTCTTCTGGAGAATGTTCCATGTGTGTTGGAAAAGAAATTATACTTGGCTGGTGTTGAGTGGAGTGTCCAGTATATGTCTATGAGATCAAGTTGGTCGACTGTAGCATTTAGATCTGCCATGTCTTTGTTGAGCTTCTTTCTGGATGTTCTATCTTTCACCAAAAATGGTGTGTTGAAGTCTACTACTACTATAGTGGAGCTGTCTATCTTTCTTATCAGTGTTGTTAGAGTTTGTTGTATGCATTTTGGAGCACTTTCATTGGGTGTGTAAATATTTATTATAGTTATGTCCTCCTGGTGTATTGACCCTTTAATCATTACATAGTGTCCTTCCTTATCCTTTGTGGTGGATTTTACTTTAAAGTGTATTTTGTCAGAGATGAATATTGCCACTCCTGCTCTTTTTGGAGTGTTGTTTTCTTGATATATTTTTTTTCCATCCTTTAGTTTTAGTTTGTTTGTGTCGTTAAGTTTAAGGTATATCTCTCATAGGTAGCATACAGATGGATCGTGGTTTTTTATTGAATCTGCCACTCTCTGTCTCTTTGTTGGTGCATTTAGTCCATTTACATTCAGTGTATCTATTGATAGGTATGTGTTTAGTGTTGACGTTTTGATGTCTTTGTGTGTGTTGTTGACACTTTCTTTGTTCCAATAATTTTCTGTGCTGAGTTGTTTCTGTGTATGTATTTTCTTTTCATCTTTTTCATTGTCGTTGATTTTCTATTTTCTGAGTCTTTATATTTTTCTTGTTCTTTATGTTGACTTGTAGGATTGTTCATTTCCTTTGTGGTTACCTTAATATTTAACCCTATTTTTCTAAGTTTAAACCAGTCTTTTATTTCTTTATATTGCCTTGACTTCCTCTCCATGTGAAAAATGTATGTCTGCATTTTTTAGTCCTTTTTTGTTTTAATGTTGCCATCTTTTACATATTGACATCTGTTTCCCTATTTTCAGTGTTTTAGCTTTGATTTATTTTTGTGACTTCCTTATCTGGGTTGATATCTGGTTGCTCTGTCCTGTGTTCTAGTCTTGGGTTGTTATCTTATGTTATTGATTTTCTAACCGGAGGACTCCCTTTAGTATTTCTTGTAATTTTGCTTTGCTTTTTGCAAATTCCCTAAACTTCTGTTGATTTGGAAATGCCCTAATTTTGCTATCATATTTGAGAGACAGTTTTGCTGGATATATAATTCTTGGCTGGCAATTTTTTCCCTTCAAGGCTTTATATGTGTCATCCCATTGCCTTCTTGCCTGCATGGTTCCTGTTGAGTAGTCTGAGCTTACTCTTATTGACTCTCCTTTGTAGATGACTTTTTGTTTATCCTTAGACACTCTTAAAATTCTCTCTTTATCTTTGGTTTTGGCAAGTTTGATTACAGTATGTCTTGGTAACTTTCTTTTAGGATCTACCTTATGTGGGGTTTGATGAGCATCTTGGACAGATATCTTGTCATCTTTCACGATATCAGGGAAATTTTTTGCCAAAAAATCGTCAACAATTGTTTCTGTATTTTCTGTTATCCCCTTCTATTCTAGTATCCAATCACTCATAGATTATTCCTCTTGATAGAATCCCATATAATTATTAGGGTTTCTTCTTTTTTTAAAATGCTTTTATCTGATTTTTCCTCAAATAAGTTGATGTCAATTACTTTGTTTTCAGTCTCACTGATTCTGACTTCCATTGCCTCAGTTCTGCTCCTATGACTTTTTATTGAGTTGTCTAATTCTGAAGTTTTATTGTTAATCTTCAGGATTTCTGATTGCTATCTCTCTATGGATTCTTGCAGCCTGTTAAGTTTGTCATTCTGCTCTTCTATAATTCTCTTAAATTCTTCTCTTGTGTGTTCTGCATTTTGCTTAATTTCCTTTCTGATCTCTTGAAGAGTTCTGAATATTAATGTTTTGTATTCTGCCTGGTAATTCCAAGAAATTTTTTTCCTCTGGAAAATTTCTAGGTTCTTTATTTTGGGAGCATGCTGAAACCATCATGGTCTGCCTCTTTATGTGATTTTGGATGGACTGTTGTCTCCAAGCCATCAATAAGTTATTATATTTATTCATTTTATGTTTGCTTACTGTGTCCTAACTTCTAATTTTGTTTTGTTTTGATATGCCCGAATAGGCTGCTCGTGTGAGCATGCCAGATCACCAGTGTCCCTGAAGCTCCAATGTCCTGCCACCAGGTGGCCAGAACTGCCACTAAGTATGTGAGCCCTGGAGTCCACTCACTCCTCCTGTATAGAGTCAGCTCAGGTGTCCAGGTGGTCAGCCACCAAGTGTGTAGTGCAGGCTCTCACCTACAGTTCTAGACAGGCATTGGTGATTGCTGTAAGCACAGGCATCCAACTGAAGCAGGTGGACACAGGCTGAGCAAGGCAGGCAGCCAAAGGCTACCCCTAAGTGTCCAGGAGGAAAGTGTGTCCCTGTTCACTAGAGAGCATAGAAGGGTGGGTCTTGCAGCCAGACTATAAGCACCAAGTGCTGTTGGATGTAAGACCTGGGGGACACCTCTTATTCTTGGGCCTCTAACACAGGTGGCTAAGTGGCATGAGTGGAGCCACCAGTCCTCAGGCCCCTGATGTGGGTAGGTGAAAATCCTGCTTAATGGGCAGAGCCGTGTTAAGTGTCATGAACCTGCCACTGCACAGCGGAAACAGTTGAATTTAGACTTCAGGTATATATCCTGTTGTACTGTGGTAATGAGGTCCTACGCTGTTGAAATGGGCCCACACAAGTCTATGCAGGGGGAAAGGCATTCAAAGTCCGTGGATCCCTTATGCCTGTGCCTAGGCATAGGAGCCGTGCCTATCCTGAATTCCTTGTTTAGGGGAGTTGGCAGGTTTTTTTTCCCCTGTTTGTTAATTTGTTCACTCTCCAAGGCCTGGAGAATGGCTCAGGGCATGTGACGAGTCCTACTTCTGGCCCAGGGGACTCAGCAATTGCTGAAGCTGTTCCCAGACCCAGTGCAGAGCAGGGAGCGGGGAGGTAAATGGGAGAGAGGTATTTCCCTAAGGGGGGTGTTTTTGATCCACACGGTAGGCAAGATACAATTACTTACCTTTCATCAATCGAGGGCTGCTTCACACTTATTCTGGATGGCCGAACGAACTCTCTGCCACTCAGTCTCTCCTGGTGTGGAAATCACCTCCTGAGTGCTGCTGCTTGCCTGCTTCACCGTGAACCATGAGCTGATCAGGCCTGAGGGACTCAGGCTCTCGCTGGGTCAGGTCTGGCAACTCCTCACTGTTTCCGAACTGTCTCTCCCTCCCCCTGCCACTCAGTCTGATTCCTTAACTTTCCCTTTGATGTTCAGCACTTCTAGATTGTCATATATAATCGATTCACTTGTTTTTTAGGGTCTTTGTTGTAAGAGGAACTACCAGACGTGTCTGGCTACTCTGCCATTCTTGGCCCCGGTCCTCTGGAATTCCCATTCTTTCAATGTTATCCATAATTTGTGATGATCCACACAGTCGAATGCCTTTGTATCATCAATAAAACACAGGTGAACATATTTCTGGTATCCTCTGCTTTCAGTCCAGGATCCATCTGACATCAGCAATGATATCCCTAGTTTCACATCCTGTTCTGAATCTGGCTTGAATTTCTGGCAGTTTCCTGTCGATATACTGCTGCAGCCACTTTTGAATGATCTTCAGCAAAATTTTATTTATGTGCAATGTTAATGATATTGTTCACTAGTTCCCATATTCGTTTGGATCACCTTTCTTTGGAATAGGCATAAATATGTATCTCTTCCAGTCAGTTGGCCAGGTAGCTATCTTCCAAATTTCTGGCATAGATGAGTGAGCACTTCCAGCGCTGCATCCATTTGTTGAAACACTCAGTTGTTATTCTGTCAATAGAAATGTTTATGAGATAATATTGACAGAACACCTTTGGTCCTCTACAACTTACTTCATATTTTTAATTGCTTGAGACTGCAAAGACATTTTTATCTACTCATATTAAGACATAGTAAAATAGAGACTTCCTCTTCTATAATGAATAAACATTCCTTAGTTTTTCATTTTATGAGCATATCTACTTGCTCTAAACACTGAGACACTGCTTCCAGTTTTCAGGTCTGAGTTCATTCTGTAACTTATTTTCTTCCTTCTTTTTTAATTAGAAGTTTTAAACTTATACTTCTTTCCCTAATTTGCCTTATCTTTATGGCATGAACGCCTAAACACCAAATGGCAAAGTATGTTTATATTTTCTGCCTGACTTGTACATGTAACAATTACCAAGCAAATAAAACCAAGTACTATAATCGTCTATAAAGCTATTTCAGAGCTAGAGTTAGTCACTTGTGTTAAAGCAATAAGTTGTAAAGAAACTGTCTGACTACTGACTTGGGAAGATTTTTGATAAAGTTATTGAGAGATCTGAGCATTTTTCGAGATTGTAATACCACAGAGTTGATATTGCTGAAAGTTTTAGTTTCTCCAGAGAGGAAACTTCGTTGGCATTTTGGTATTATTTGGTATTTATTCACATGTGAAAAAATGAGGAAGCTGGGTCACAGAAAATTTAAGTAAATTTTCAATGAAATGGAGTTAATTTGGTTAGTGAAGAGGGAAGAAATTTCAAGACAGCAACATGGTAATAATGTAATAAAGCCATTTAATTTTTGTAAAGAAATCTCCAAACCTAGGTCAAGAATATGCTATAGAATAATTTAAGAGACATAATTTCTTTGTGCTGGTTTTTTTTTTTTTTTTCTCAAAGTGTCTTGTACTCTACCTCTGACCATGCTTCAATAACCACTTGTCTATGCCTCCTATTCACTGGCTTATAAAAATAACATGCACTCTAATGTGTTTCTCTTTTAAAATGCATGTATATATTTAGTAGACAATTCATGTTCATTGTAGAACAACTCAAAAATGTATATAACAAACAAGACAAAAGTCACCTATCACATCAGTACCCCAAAAATAACCCTATAGAGTATATTTATCTTGTTATTTTTACATATAGATTTGTGTTATGGATTGAATTGTGTTCCCCCAAAAGATATATTGTAGTCACAACTCCTGTATCTGTGAATATAACTTTGCTTGGAAATACATTTTTTCTTCGAAGATGTTTTCAAGCTAAGGAGGTCATACAGGAGTTGGGTGGTCCTAATCTCTTCCAAGTAGTGTCTTAGGAAAGAGGAGTGTAGAAAGGGAAGCAGTCACACAGGAAGAAGACAGAGTCCACGTGAAGAATGTATCTAAAAGCCAAGTAACTCCAAGAATTGTCGAGGGCTATGAGACAGAGAGTATGGTTTTGCCAGTGCCCTCAGTTTGGGCTTCTAGACTCCAGAACTGTGAGACAATGAATTCTCTGTTTTTAAGCTGCCCACTTTGTGTTACTTTGTTATGTCAGCCCTAGGAGGCTAGGACAATATGCTTTTTTTTTTTTTTTTTTTCCCATTTGAGAATTATATCATGCAATGCATATCAATCCATAGCATGTTTTCCACCAACAATATATTGTGAACTTCATTTAGTCAACATGTATACATTTACATGATTATTTAATAACTATGTATTGCACCCACATCATTTCTAACAATGTGACAAACAGGTGAGTTCTTAGTAACTTTATACAAATGAATACTATTTTACTAAATAAGATCCAAAACAAACAAAATAACACTCAACTGAGGCGACGTAGTAGATCAATATTGTATAGAAGAGTAATGCTATCAAGAGTCACCATGTCAGTTAGAACTCAAATTCTCAATAAGACAGTTCAGTAACAACTGTCAATAATGCTCAGTAGTCTTATACTTTGAAGAAAAAACTTTTTTTTCCTTTCAGATTTTATTAGTTGAAAAAGATTTTACTTTCCTTCTCCATCTAATAAACTCCTACACATTCTTCAAGACCAATCTCCAATATCTATGTCTATGGCCCACTTTTTTCAGCTTCTTCCTGGGGATTAGTTATTCCTCCTTCTATAAATTTAAACAAATAAACAACTCCAATACAGATTTTGGAGTCCCTGAGTGGTGCAAATGGTTAACATACTTGATGAATTGGTAGTTTGAGTCCACCCATAGGTGCCCCAGAAGAAAGGCCTGGTGGTGTACTTCCGAAAAAAAAAAAATTAGCCATTAAAAACCTTATGGAGCACTTTTCTTTTTTCAATTACAGAGTTTATCATCCTACCTTGTGAATTTCTTATACAAGGTTTTTCATTACTTCAACGTAGGTGATTTTGTCTTATTTATTGTTGCATTCACAACACTGCATAATGTTTGGAATAGAGTAACAATGTGTTTATGAAGGTCAAGGGTGTTCTGTCATATACAAGGCTAATATTCAGCCATTATATACCAATATACTTGTTGGTGTTCTTACAATACTGAAATACTTTCATTTCCTGTGATAAACTGCAACTGTTCTAATTCACAAATGTTCTCTTTGCTTCTCCCTAGGGATACTTCCCTGAGAACTCCAGAATTTCCCTATGATCTAGGAACTAGTGACTTCATACCTGATACAGCATAAAGGTCTTTAGGAACCACCTGCTCCAGCACAAGCCACGGTCTGCTCTCATGGTGCTGCAATTCTTCAGGCTTAATCTTTAATATCATTTCTGCTCACAAATATGTCACATCCCACTGCCTGTTGGACTATTATCTCATTGACCAATTTAGACTACCAATATTAGGGCCTTAAGAAGATACATCCAGGGAGGTTTATTGTTGTGTTTTGCTTTTGAATTTTTCTCTGCATTTTCTGAAACCTCACAAAAGCTACAATATTAAAAAATATAGACTTTTTTTTTTTCTAAGTCAATTACCAATCGCCATTGAGTCGATTCTGACTCATGGTGACCCCATGTGTGTCAGAGTAGAATTGTCCTACACAGCGTTTTCAATTGCTGATTTTTTGGAAGTAGATTATCAGGGCTTTCTTCGAAGTACCTCTGAAATCAGATGTCCAAACTGTTGGTTAGCCATTGAGGACATTAACCATTTGCACCACCCAGGAATTATAATCACCCGTTACTTCATTGCCCACTGTATACTGGGAAAATTTTGCAAAAAGTTATCTAATCTTCTTTGAGTAGTTTCTATTAAGTTAGCAACTGCATGCAAAATGTATTCTGTTACTTGCTCCTTTTGAGCTCTTGAGTTGAATAGAGTAATGCATGAGTGTTTTGTGCTTTTGAGTTAGCGGAGGAAGTAGTAGCTTTAAGGATAGCAAGAAATTATTTTAGAGCACTGTAGATGTTTGAATGAGATGGGTTGACACAGTGGCTGCAACAATGGGCTCAAACATAGCAATGATTATGAGGATGGTGCAGAAGGAGGCGCATTTTTATTCTGTTGCACATAGGGTCACTATGAGTTGGAACCAACTCGACAGCACCTAACAACAATAAAAACGAGGACTTTGAAATATGTTTCCTGTTTAGATTTTTTAAATTTTAACTAATATAACACAAGCTGTGATCATTGCTTTTTATTATTCCTTGTCACAGAAAATCATTTTGAGAATTAACTGTGTGTATAAACAGATCCTTTAAATAGCATACCAAAAATTTCAACCCTGTGGCACAGTTAGTTCATGAAAGTTTTTATAAAACTCTTGTAGGTATTCTCATTTTCAATGCATGTTTTAAGCAACAAAATCCAGGTGTATTTTTAGGACCATACCATTTTTCTGTTAATACATACACTTGAAATCAGAATCATCTACATATTCTGACCTACATAGAGAGCTTTAGTCTACTTTGAAAATCAGAAACAAACAACAGGAAAATTGTTTGGAATGCGTTGAAACTTCTTTCTTGCATTATAAATTTTTTTTTTTTTTAATTGTACTTCAGGTGAACTCTTACAGAACAAATAGTTTCTCGTGAAACGTAGTACATATGTTGTTTTATGATGTTGGTTATCAACCTCACAACTTGTCAAGCCTCTAACTTCTCAACCTTTTTTTTTTTTTTGGTGAAAATACACATAGCCAAAGATACACCATTTCAAAAATTTCTACATGCACAGTTCAGTGACATTGACTATGCTGTTCCAAT
>NW_004444179.1:1417366-1419794 GCF_000243295.1 Trichechus manatus latirostris
TGGCACTTACTACAGCCACCAGAGCGGGTCGGTAATGAGTGCAGGCAGGTCCCAGTAGGCCGTTCCGGTGCTGCTTGGTGGTGTGATGTCAAGCGCACAGTGCAGGTAGGCAGGATGCAGTGGGGAGATTGTTATGTGTGGAGCTATATATAAAGTATACGATATGTCATGTGGACAGTATGAGAGCCTAGAGAATTACTCCTTGCTACTTTCATATATCACTTTCTAGAAGTTTGAATATTCCAGGCAGCCAGAAGTATTTTCTCTCCCTCTTTCTTAGACAATTCTGAGTATTTAAAATTTGTGGATATAAAATAATTTCATTTTTGAATTCCCTAATATTTTAAGCCCACAGTCACAAGAAAAGGGGAAAGCTGCTCTGAGTAAGTCAAGTGGAGTTAAGAAGACATAATCAAGAATTAACGATTTGCTGCAAATAATTAATGAATTAGCAATTGCAATATGTGAGCAAGGTACAATAATGTATTTTCCAGGATTAGCTAACAATAATGATAAAATATTAATTTCACACTGTGATCTTTTATTGAAAAATGAGGTAGAATATCATTTCATCAACATACCATGCTCAGAATAAAAATGAGAAAGTTCTATGGTCCAGACTGTTCCTGAGTTCACTGCCATCTCTCCATAGAGGATTGCTGGGAAATGATGTCCTATTCAAGATAAATCAACTTAGGGCCATAAGAGAATGAACCTGACCCTGAAAAAATCTAGCCTAGGAAGGAAGTTAACCGACTCCCAAGGAAGATCTGGCAATTGAATTTACCACTCCCTCCTTTCTTTCTCCTCACTCTATTACCCCTATCAGACTTCCAAAGCGTCTTTCCTTTTCCATTTGTTTCCTCCCTGCACCCATTCTTAGGCCTCTACCAGTAATAGCTGGAGCCAAACTACCTTCAGGGAAAATACAAATGATTAATAAGTATTTATTAATGATTAAAAACTGTACTTCTTCCCAATCTGTCTTGAAAGAAGTACAGCCAGAGTGCTCATTAGAGGCAAGTATGGTGAGACTTCCTCTCATGTTCTTTGGACATGTTATCAGGTGAGACCAGTCCCTGGAGAAGGACATCATGCCCGGTAAAGCAGAATGCCTGAGAAAAAGAGGAAGACTCTCAAAGAGATGGACTGATACAGTGGCTGCAACAATGGGCTCAAGCATAACAACGACTGTGAGGATGGCGAGAGATGGGGCAGTGTTTCATTCTGTTGTACATAGGTTCGTCATGAGTCAGAAGCAACCTGAAGGTACATAACAACAACAATGATTAAAAAGATGTTCAACTTCACTAGCATCCCTGAATAAATGAATTATAAGAAAAATATTTTCAAAAGATTTTTAAGGAGTTCCTGCAAAACGGCACTCTAGGCAGAAACACCACGCCGTCCCTCCACAGCAAAGATCCGAAAAACTAAACCGAACAGAGAATACAACAATCCTGAAACCCTGAAACATCAAATGAAGAGATAAAGAACTCAGCCAAGCTCCAAATGGAGTGAGAAAATTGACAGAGAACAGAGAGCGAGGAGAGATTCATGCAGAGGTCCCCTACCAGCTAACGCAGCACAGATCCACCATCTTGGACTCCTATTGGAGACCAGCAAACAGGGGGTATGAGAAAGCAGCTTCACGGAGCATCCAGCAAGAGACAAAACAACTGTAATTTGCTATGTGTCCTTTCCCACCCCCCACCCCTCTTCACCCTGGCTCAGCCTCCTCTGCTTCCCACGGCCACAGTCTCTTGATTCCACCGGCTGCTTGGATTCCACACACCCAAGCGGGAGGCTCTCTGGGTGCCATTTGTTGGCTGCTGGTGTTGCTTTTTTCCACTTCTTTTGATTTCTTCCTTGCCTCTCACCATCACCCCCTTCTTTCTCTCGAGTACCTCACTCTGTGCATCATCTTTGCTTCTTCCTGAGGGGCTGCAGAGCTCCAGTGATTTGTGATATACGCTTTCCCACTCTCTACCCTTCTTCACCCACACTTGGCCCCCTCTGCTTCCCACGGACACAGTCTCTTGTCTGGAAAAACCAGCCCGCACTATCTGGCTCTCTGAGTGCCATTTGTTGGCTGCTGGTGGTGCTTTTTTTTTTTTCTGCTTCTTTTGATTTCTTGCTTGCCTCTCGCCACCTCCCCCTCATTTTGCTCGAGTGCCTGGCTCCATGAGCCATCTTTGCTTCTTCCTGAGGGGCTGCAGAGCTCCATTCGAGTGTGGAGCTGCTTCTAGACTGGGCTACTGCGCTGGTGAGATCCCGGGGCTTTTGTTCGTTTGTTTGTTTTGAATTTTTTGTTTGTTTTCTTTTCCTTTTCTTGAGTTGGGAGCCCTTTCTGGCCAGGCGGAGCTGCGTGGCAAGGAGACTCACCTTCAGCTTCCACAGACGTGCAGAGGGATCCCTGAGAGCATTT
>NW_004444179.1:1420501-1433301 GCF_000243295.1 Trichechus manatus latirostris
ACAGACGAGCAAACAACAAAGAACACACAGCCCGCCTGCTCAGATATAGTCAAATTTTTTTTTAAAAAAGGGATGAAACAAACAAATCTACAATCAGTAAATGAGAAAAATAACTACTGAATGCCACGAAGACAGCAGACAATATCAAAACATTTACAAAAATAGGATGGTTCCAGTAGGCGTCCAAAATAAAACACCAGATGACTTTCCTGTGGAAGGAAATTCACTAGAACTACCTGATAGGGAATTCAAATCTCTAATACTCAGAATTCTCCAAGGACTGAGGCAAAAAGCTGACAAACATGAGGAAAAAATAGACAAATTCATGGACAATACGGACAAAAAGATTGGAAGAATTCAGGAATATAATGCAGGAACAAAATGCCAAAAAAAAATTCACAACTAGAAATTATACAAAGACAACAATTAGAAATCCAAAAGATAAACAACAAGATTTGAGAAATGGACGGTGTCATAGAAGGGCTGAGAAGCAGATTTGCAACGGTGGAAGACAGGATCAGTAAAATTGAAGACAAACACTTGGATACAGCTCTGTTGGAGGAAAACTCAGAAAAAATAATAAAGAAAAATGAAGAGATGCTGAGAGTTATGTGGTACACAATCCAAAGCAAAAATTTCCGAGTGATTGGAATCCAGAACAGGGGGGGGGAAACAGAAAAAACAGAGAGGATCAATGAGGAACTGCTCACCCCTACTCTAAGTACTAAGCGGGTATTCTTAAGGAAAGTGTACCAACTATGGAACATGTGCTTATCAGTATAAATTAATTATATCATAATTTTCTACTTTATGAAGAAATCCTTATTTGAATTTCAACTATTAAATGCTTTGTGCAAATCTATTAATTTTAGGTTATAATTTGTACACAATAGTTAGACAAATTGTTTTCAGTGAATAAGGCTGGCTTCCTCAGTCACATTTTATTTGTAATCGCTTCCTAAATCCAAGCTCCTTGCCATGAATAAATAGGATTTTGTTGTTAAAAATCTTAATTGGGGCTTATAAGAAAATATTGACATAGTTTTCCCTCTATGATTATACCGAGGTGTACTGGTGGTGCAATGGTTAAGAAAAGAGAAAAGACCTGGTAATCTGCTCCCATAAAGATGAAACCTATTACCTATGAGTCAATTCCGACTCATATGACAGAGTAGAACTGCCCTATGGGATCTCCGAGGCTGCAATCTTTATGGTGGGAGACCTGGTGGCACAGTGGTTAAAGTGTGGCTGCTAACTGAAACGTCTGAGATTTGAGCTCACCAGCTGCTCCATAGGAGAAAGATGTGGCAGTCTGCTTCCATAAAGATTTACGGCCTTGGAAACCTGATGGGGTATAGTTCCACTCTGTCCTATAAAGTCGGTATGAATTGGAACGAACTTGACTGAAATGGTTGTTTTTTGTTTTTTTTTGCTTTTTGTTTCTTTAAATCTTTATGGAAGCAGACTGCCACGTCTTTCATCTGCGGGGTGGCTCTTGTGTTCATACCACTAGTATTTCAGTTAGCAACCAAGTGCTTAACTACTGCACCACCAGGGCTCCTTCCCATAAAGATTACAGCCTAAGAAACCCTATGGGGCAGTTATATATTATCACATAGGGTCACTATGAGTTGCAATCAACTCAGGGCACACAACAACAACACCAACATGATTTTACCTGATGATTTGTAATTGAGCTATGCTATTTTTCTCCTGAAAATTAGTGAGAGAGGGAAATTCAAATCACATCAATATTTTTATAATCAAGGTTTTTAGCAGAAAAAAGAAAATATAATTGCTGTTGATTGAATTCCTGCTTTTATTTCCTTAGATATTTTCATTTTAAAGTTAAACAATAAGCTTCAAAATATTTGATACCAGAATTACAACTTCAAGTAGCCCTTTACAAAAAGACATCTTTGTAGAAGCCATACTTTAAAGTCTGTTGTTAGCAGCTCCCGATGTCTAATGAGTTGTATTCTGCTCTTCACTCTGAAACTGAAAATCTACAGTTATTTCATTTACACTTGTGTAATACAGTCTTTTAAGCTTCCTGTTTTAGTGCCTATTGGTACGTGATATTTTAATCTCTTTTTTGTTTAATGAAGTATTTTTATAAGCTGTAGTTTGCATTTTATTCTAGTGTCCTAAAAAAACTATCAAACTTTGTTTTTAATTTGCTCTCAAAAAACATTCAAATTAGAATTTACATTCTGCAGTTTACTGTGTTGGTAATAATCAGCAGAATGAAATGGTAAATACAACAAAATGCATCTTTTATGGTTGGATAAGCCCATCAATAAGGAACAAAAAAAGTCTGCTTTATTTTCTTTAATAAGCTTGAGAAAGCATCTGTCTTACTGTGAACATCATACTTCACCAACCACGTAAGAATGTATTTCCATTGTCATCATTTAGTTAGTTGAAAAATGACTTTTACCAGCTTGCAAGTTATTGTTCTTACCAAAGGAGATTTTCCATGTGAAAGCCAACGCACTGTAACAGGTAGTAATGTTCTACAGCAGTGATTCTACAACTAGTGCTTCCCTCGCTGTTTCTGTAACTCTTAAAAATCATCAGCATAAATCCAATTAAGAATACTGGTGACTTATAAAGAATCCTCAATATATGCAAACTGGAAAAAGATGGAGAATTTTAAATCTAGGAATACAACTCTTGTCATTGTCAAAGTTAAATGGAAAGTAGAGCTAATTGCATGACAGAAAGAGTAAAAACTCTATCCACCACGAGGCAAAATATAATTTAAGAAAATATAGCTTTATTAAAAACCAAGACCAGTTGTCGTTGAGTCAGTTCCGATTCACGGGGACCCCATATGTATCAGAATAGAGCTGTGCTCCGTAGAGTTCTCAGTGGCTGATTTTTCGGAAGTAGATTGCCAGGGCTTTCTTCCACGGTGCCTCTGGGTGGACTCAAATGTCCAGCCCTTTGGACAGCAACCGAGAGCCTTAACCATTTGTTCCACCCAGGGACTCCCATAACTTTATTACATGAAGTATATAATGCATTTACCTCAGAAGAATTCCTTTAACTTCCCGTTCAAGTATAGAGATTTTATTGACACCATGTTAGAGTATATTTCAATGAATTGATGAGTTTCAAAATCAGAGAAGAACTGTCGATGACATGACATTTAGCTACATTTTGAAGGAAGCAGCAAGTGGAACATTTAGATGATTGGACAGGAAAATAAAGAAAATACTAAGTATGATAATGATTATGAAGGATTACTTGAAATATGAAATAGCCATTACATTTTTTAGAGGACTATTTGCAAGAACAAAGAAGGGTAAAGTTTAAGGAAGTCCTAATTTAAATGTGAATCACTGGCACCTGACTTAAGGGCTTAGAATACTTAATCATATAGGAAATAGTATAATAATGCTCTATCCAAGGTCAAGGAAATGTATTTCGGTATAATAGACCTCCTTAAAACTTCATGGCATAAAACAAGATCCATTTTACTTCTTCCCAATTCTGTGAGCCAGTCGTTTAGGTTAGGCACAGCTGGGTTTTTGTTATTTGTTTGTGTGTGTGTGTATGTGTGTGTGTGTGTGTGTGTGCTTGCGTGTGTGTGTGTGTTTAATTGTTGTTTTGTCTGGGTCCACTCAATGTGGCTGAGTCATGACTCTGCTAAGACTGATTTATCTAGAGGCATAGGCTTAGTTTTTTCTGCCCCCCTGATCTCCTTCTCCAGGATTTCAGCTGAGAGGCTCACATGGCAACATTGTACTCCAAGAGAACTGGCAGAACTGCTACTCAGCAGTCCTGAAATCCAGCTAGGCATATTTTACCAGGTCTGCCTACTCTACAGATAGAGTATGCTCCTGGATTATGGTCAAGTTCCTATCCTCAGATGTGGTTCTCATGGTTCTCCTTGGCTTTTGGCAAATTCTCTGGGTTTTTGGTCTGTCCTCTGAGATATTTTGCCATTTATAAGACATGGCTTGTATTTAAAGTTAAATAGCTTTCTCAGACCACTTCCAGCTCATAGAAGTTGGAGGGGTCAAGGGCGTCTTTTCATTTCAAACTTTCTCATTCTCTTTTAGTGCAATTATAACATTCCTTTAAAAACATTGATGACTTTCCATGTATCAGATTATAATGGATTCCATCAGGCAAAAATCAAATGAACAATTCTTTTAGCGATAGAACTCTGTCTATTTTGGGTACTGTGTTTGGGGGCTGTGTTTGGGTGCTGTGCAACATCCTTAATATTCTCAGAAGCCTTTACCTAGCTGAGAATGTCTACTCAGCACCACTTTAAATCTTTCTGAGGTCTTAATAAACCTTTTCACAGCCACTCTTAGGTATTGATCTTTATGGAGAAACCAATTCTTACTTTGAGAATTTTCTGCAGCTTGCCGGGTTTAGAAACAAAGACTGTTTTACTTTCCAGTCTAGCAAATATTAGGATCCTCCATATTTCACAAACTTTGCTGGAAAACAGGAAAGTTTCTTCTTTAGCTCATTACTCACTTGCAGTGCTTTTTAATAAATGGAAGCACCCAACTGACACATTATGTTCATATATCTCCTTAGCTAGGTTCTATCTGCTAAATTACCACACTACTACATAACAAATTATCCTTTCTCTACACTTGAACCGTCCCTTTACCAGCCTTCACCAATAATTTGGATGCAATACCAGGCTTAGCCAATGGCATCCATTTGCCATCACGTCCCAAAGCCAGTGTTAACGTTCGATTTTTTGCTATGGCAGTATGCAATTCTGAGCACCAATTCAGTATCACTTCTCTATTTCTGGGTAACGAATCTTAGTGGTTTAAAGCAATAACCATTGTATTTGCTCATGATTATGTGGAACAGCGATTTGTTCTGAGCACAGCTGACTAGTTCCTTTGGTGGTCTTATGAGGTCATCTATGCAGCTTCAGTCATTGTCTCTTATGGAGACTGCTTGGTCTAAAAGGCCATGCCTGGGTCTGTGCGTCTCTGCTCTTTATGATCTCGTGCTCCAGCAGGCTAGTCTGAGCTTCTTCACAGAGTAGCATTGTATTCTAAGGGGACAAAAATAGAAGTTGCAAGTTTGAGGTGTAAACTGGAAAGTTGCAAAACATCACTCTGTTACATTCTATTGGTCAGAGTAAGTCACAATGTCCGTACAGATTCAGCATTGGGGAAATAGAACCTTAATAGAGGAATGGTAAAGAGGCTGCCTACAGGGATAGGAGAAATTGTTGCAACTATCTTTGCAAATAATGTACCACAAGAAATAATATTTCAAGAGAAGGAATATTGGAAGAACTGCGAAAGGAATATGCTGGAGGCATGGGTGTCAGTGAGAAATGAAGGCAGTAATTCAGGTTAAATATAAAGAGAAACTAAACTATATTGTGGATTGTAAACAGAATGACAGCTTGGATGTTAAAAATATGTTAAAGAAAAAAATACAGAATTGATTGATTGATTTGATAATGGAAGCATATGACAGATTTCAAGAATTAGAAAATGTTTGAATGGTGATGCCAATAATGAAAATTTAAATTTAGTATGAAAATAAATCTTAAGTGAAGATAATGGACTTGATTCAGGATATAATAAATTTGAGATGTGGTCAATCTAACTGACTTTGATTGAGTACTGGATGGTTACTCCTTTTTAGCACTCCATTCAGAACATACAGATAAGAGAAGAATCATATGTTCTAAAACCTCAGATTCTAAAAGAGATACAAATATGTAATTTAATAGACGTAATGCATTGTAATAGAATAACATGGATAAATGGACATAGAATTAGCAAAATATGTATTTGAAGATGTTAAGTAGCTAATTATAAGTAAAATGTAAATTTTATTGGCATCATAATGTCTCTTGATGTTACAGATTTCAAGTTGAGAAGGGCATTTTGTTCAATTTTTTTTAGAAAATTTCCTTGTAGGCAAAAAAAAAAAAAGATATATATCTCTCAGATGACTGAGAGATAAAGCCATAAATAGAACTCCACATATCCATAAGTAGGATACATGACCGAGAGGGCTGGCAAAATGTTATATATTTTATGAGGAAAAAGAAAAGGAATTCAGTAATTTATTCAGCAACTAATTAATAACTGCTGATATGGTAACTCTGACACTATACATGTGACTTCAATATGCCTTATATAACCTTACATTATGATACTTTTTTAAAGCATTGCCTTATTTTTCATATTATTTTCAGATGAGGAAGCAGAGGATAAAAATTTTGATAAATATTACAAGATAGTTTTTGACCTCAGGAAAAAAAAAATGCATTTTAACATGAGGGATAGTATCAGTTGTGAAGTTTAGATATTAAACAACAGACGGCTAACTGAACTCAGAAATTCAATTACTTTAAGTTGTAGTTACTTCCAATTTTCTTATGTTGTAAAGTCTGATTATGTTCCATGGGAATGTTTGATAATGCACTCTCTCTTTATTAGCTTTTTCTTTAAGAGAAGATCCTGCATCACTGGTTCTGCTCTACTTAACCAAACTAACCCATTAATCTAATTGAGATTATGAACTCAGAACTCAGATGATTTGATTATACTTTTTTGCAAGCAGAGGTTGTGAATATTATCTGGAATCATTACACATAGTCCTTGCTTTGACGGTCCACCACTCTACAAGTATCTTTTTGTTTGTTTGTTTTTACAATTTGTTTTATATGTATGTATGTATATATATGTATGTATATATATATATATACTGGAGTCCTGGTGGCACAGTGGCTAAGAGCTCAGCTGCAAACCAAAGGGTCAGCAGTTCGAATCTACCAGATGCTCCTTGGAAACCCTAAGGGACAGTTCTACTCCGTCCTATAAGGTCTCTATGAGTCAGAATTGACTTGATGGCTACAGGTTTGTTTTTTTTTCTCTTATATATATATATATATATATGTATATATAAAACAAAACATTTTCCATTTCAACATTTTTACATATACAATTCAGTGACATTAATTACATTCATCATCTTGTGCATCCATCACCAGTAAGTATTTCCAAATTTTTCTATCACCATTAACAAAAGTTCAGGGTCCTCTAATCAAGGACTCCCCCTCTCCGCCTGCCTTCTGCCCCCGGGTAATGACTAATAAACTTTGGTCTGTAAACATCTGCCTAGATTTGTTATGTAAGTGGGGGATCATACAGAATATGTCCTTTTATTACTGACTTACAGTGTCGCAATGAACCTTGATGTATAAGTATCTGTGTTCCACTTTCAATTTTTTTTGGGTATATACCTAGGAAATTCTATATTTAACTTTATGAAGGAAACCCAGACTCTTTTCCACAGCAGCGCAGCATTGTACAACAGAAATGAATAAGGATTTCAGTTTCTCCACATCCTCTCCAAAGCTGTTTTTTGTTTTGTTTTTCTCATAGCCATGTTAGTGGTGGTGAGGCGATAGCTTATTCTGTACCTTTTAAATAGGACTCACCACAAGTGTCTTTCTTAGAGCTGCTAAAACAGAAATACCACAAGCAGGGTAGCTTAAATGAACAGAAATTCATTTTCTGACAGTTTAGGAGGCTAGAACTCTGAATTCAGGATGCTTGCTCTAGAAGAAGGCTTTCTCTGTCTGTCAGGTCTAGGGGCAGGTCCTTGTCTCTTTTCAGCTTCTGTTCCTCAGTTCCTTGGCAATCTTCATGTAGCTTGTATCTTTCCATCCAATTGTGCCTGCTTCTGTGCTTAAGCTTCTCCTTTTATATCTCAAAAGTGATCAGTTTAAGGCACAGGCTACACTGACGTAGACTCATTATCGTAACAAAGAAAACCCTATTCCCAGTGGGATTACATCCACTTGTATAGGAGTTAGGATTTTTACAGATATTTTACGAGATACAATTCAATCCATAACATTCCACCCTTTGGATCCCTAAAATTCGTGTCTTTCTCTTGTACAAAACACATTCACCCTATCACATCATCCTAAAAGTCTTATTCCACTCCAGCATCAACTCTAAATCCAAAATTTCATTTTCTGGATCATCTAGATGGAGTATGATTCTGGGTATGTTGCATTGAGGGGAAAAATTCATCTTCAACCGAGAACTTGTGAAATCTAGAGTACAAGTTATCTGCTTCCAAAGTACAGTGGTAGAACAGGCACAAAGTAGACATTTCCATTACAAATTAAAGAAACTGGAGGGAAAGAAGGGTTCACCAGGACTAAGCAAGTCCAAAACCCAGAAGAGCAAATTACACTAGCTCTCAAGGCTTGAAAATAATTCTCTGTTCTGTGGGGTCACCTGGGCAACGGCCTCACCCTCCAGATTCTGGGTATTGGCCACACTCTCCAGATTATACGTGGAGGCTTCAAAACTCTGGGCATCAGCCCCACCTTTCAGGCCCATGGGAACAACAACTCTGCTTTCCTGGATTTGGGCAGCCCCATTCTTCTAGTCTATATGAGTGGTAAACCAAAACCCTCGGCCCTTGTAGGCCCATTCTTCTGCCCCTCAGGCATGGGAGTCCTGCCTCTTCAACTCTGGGGGAAGATCTCATTCTCTTGGTCTTTGGGCATGGCAACAACTCCCTTTCAGCTTTGGATGGTGACACTATCTTCCTGGCCCACCTGAATGGCAATCCTAAACTCTGAACAGAATTGGTAGAGATCTGATTCTTTGAAATCTAGGAGACTGTGGTTCTACCCTTTAAGATGGAGGCAGCCCTGCCCTCCATGGTACCTCCAACAGTTCTTCGGATCTCAAGACTCTTCCTGGGACAGTGCCTTCCTTTTCTTGGAAGACAAGAGATGTTTGCAACCAAGTTGCTCTATTGGCCTATTTTCTGCCTATAGAATTCCAGGAGACAGGAAGCTTTCCTTCAATTTGTGCTGTCTCTGTTCCTTTCATTCTAAGCTGATGGGATTTTTGTTTCAGTGGTTGAATAGATCCATCAGTCACAGGTTTAATCTCTTTAACAAAAGTCTGAGTTGCCACATCCTTGGTGAAAGTTCTAGGACACGTGCCCTTAGTTTGTACAACAGAATTTTGTAAATCTTTAAGTTCTGGTTTATTTTGCATAGTTCATTTTAAGTCCATCATATTCTACTGTAAGCGGTAAGGAGAAACCACACTGACCCTTTAAGATCTTGCTTAGAAATCTCCCTAGCCAAATATCTAAGTTCGTCACCTATAAATCCTGTCTTCCACCATTGGAAAACAATCAGACAAGTTCTTTGCCACCGCATAAAATGGATCATGTTCCCTCCAGTGTCCAATTACATGTTCATGATTTCCTTTTAAAGCCTCACCAGAAGCACATTTGATGTTCACATTTATAGCAACATTCTGTTCAATGCTATAGCAGCTTTTCCACAGCTCTATTTTTTTCTGAGCCCTCATCAGAATCTCCCTTCATTTCCATAATTCCACCAGCAGTCCCTTCATGGCAATCTAGGGCCTCACTACTTACAAACAGAATTCCTCCAGCCTCTATCCCAATTATAAAACCACTTCTGTATTTTAGATATTTGTTAGACAGCCACCTCCACTTCTCAGTACCAACTTCTGTCTTAGTTTCTTAATACTGCTATAAAAGAAATACTAGAAGTGGGTGGTTTTGATGAACAGAAATTTATTTGCTCACAGTTTAACAGGCTAGAAGTCTGCATTCAGGGCACCAGCTCTAGAAGAAGGCTCTGTCTGTGCTCTCTGGGGGAAAATACTTACCTCAGCTTCTCCTGTGTTCTTCTCCTCTTTACTTGGAGCTCTCTACTTAGCACTTATCTTTTCCTCATTCTTGCTTGCTTCTGTGTCTAATCTAACTATTCAAAAGTGAATAGCTTAAGAAACACTCTACACTGACATATCCTCATTAACATAACAACAAAATCCCTATTCCTAGATGGGGTTGTAGCCACATGTATCTGATCGTCATCGAGTTGTTTCTAACTCATTGCAACCCTATAGGACAGAGTAGAACTACCTCACAAGGCTGTAATCTTTACAGAAGTGGACTGCAGCATCTTTCTCCCACAGAGCAGCTGGTAGGTTGGAACCATCGACCTTTCAGTTATGTCTGAGCATGTAACCACTGTGTCACCAGGGCTCCTATATCCACATGTATAGAGGTTAGGATTTACCACATATATTTTAGGGGGACACAATTCAATCCATAACAGCAAGGCTATCTTTTCTTTTTACCTTCAGTCACTCAAAATATTTCTATATTCCCTATCATCCTTGATACTGTCAGAATGAGGGCTCAGACCACAGTAACATAACACACATCAAGATGTAAAAGGGCCCATAAGCAAGGTGTGCCCATTAAAACAGTGTAGAAAAATGACTCTCATCTGACATCAATTCTGGAAAAATTATATATGCTGGATGTTGAAGTCTGGATTCCAGAACTTGCAAAAATTGAGAGGATCTCTTTGAAAAACTGAAGGTTTTCACAGACTGGTATATCTGGAGTGAGTAGCAGGAGGACAAGGTTGGGAGGATGACAATATTTTTAGAGAAAGTTGAAGGGACTGGGGCAATTGATAACTCAAAGCGTGAGATCTGAAGACTTGGGCAGACAGGGATTTGGGTCATCATGAATAATTTTAAAGGTATCATTCCAAAATGTGGGATCCTCTTACAATTGCAAACCTTTCTACACCAGTCAAAATTAGTTATTAGGGTCTTTAGATAGGAATTGGAAGGAGAAAGTAGAGAGAAAAGACACAACAAGAATTAAATAGAGTCAGAAGGGAAAATAAAATTGGGATGAAACACAAGTGTATTTTATATAACATCATTGTATATATATTTTTTACTTCCTTGCATTATATCTAACTCTTATTCTCTTTTGTTTCCGTCCTCTCTTGCTCCTCTCTACACTGTTAACATAAGTTGAGTTCCATTTAATAGAACAGAGTTGGCAACATGCGTAAAAATGGGAGACAAGTGAGGATAAAGAGAAAAAAGGGAGAAAGGAAAATAAATACTATGTACTAGAGGGACACTGGCAAATTCCCTTACCCTTCTCTACAAAAACTTCCAGATCTCTGTAATTCTAGTATTACCATCTTACTCTTGAGTATCCTTAATAGTGCATGTCCTAGGCTCAGATACAGGACTCACTCTCAGATACATTGGCCTGGCAATAGTTTACCATCTCTTGGGGGAACAACTACAAAGAATTGCGTCAGCAGCACTCATAGGTGAAAAATGGGATGAAATTTATATTACATAAATTGCATAAAAATTAAATAACAAGAAGATTGTCTTTTAAAGCTCTAGTGGGTCTGGAGTTTAGGCATAATTTGTGTTAAATAGATTTCCCTGAATATCCTGGGATTTAACACTTGGTTTTAACAAGATTTCTGTGAGAAAATGCATTCTGAATTTCACATAAATTTTATATAATAAAATACATTTTCAAATTGAAAATAACTATAAAGCTTTACATAAATCAAACTAACATTAAAAAATGTAAAATCATTAAATTTTCTATCCTGATAGAGTAAAATCTAACTATAATATCAACAAGATTGTTATGAAGACAAACATATTTATGTTTCTAAGGGAAGAGAGGTAAAAATGCATCTTTTTAACAGAAGCCGATTTTTTAATAGTATACAGCTTTTAAAAAAGAAAATGTTAATACACGTTTCTTCCTACAAAAGTGGTGTTTTGGTAGACTTAATCAAATTGCTCAGTTATCTGCCTTCTGATTGTGTTTAACCTCCACTTTTTAAAAGCTTTATGTATATTAAAAGCAGAAAACTCAAATGACAAAAGATATTTATGAAGTTTTTATAAAGATGTACCTATATAAATAAATGACTTGTGGTTTCAAATCAATAAAACACTGTCACACACACACACACACACACACATATCACGTACAGTATTCAATTCATGAAAAACCATTCAAGTAGACTGTGAGTGAGAATGTTACATAGCTAGAGGTTGAATTTTATTAGTGTTATTGATGCTCAGAAATCTATAAGTAAAGAAATGGGCAATCATATAACACAAATATATAATTCTTTGGCAGTCAAACAGGAGAGTTTTGCCCAGGAATCTCTTCTAAAATGTTAGTAATAACTATAAGTACTCAAAAGTGCCTCAAATGATCCTGCTTTAAATAATAACTAATATAAGCACACTACTAGAAATATTTTATTTATTGACTATATATATGTGTGTGTGTGTGTGTGTGTGTGTGTGTGTGTGTATGCCAATGGAAGCAGTAGTCAAGAAATAAAATAACCTATTGCATTGGGCAAATCTGCTGCACAAGACCTCTTTAAAATACTAAAAAGTAAAGATATTACTTTGAGGACCAGAGTGAGTCTGACCCAAGCCATGGTATTTTCAATTGCCTCATATGCATGTGAAAGCTGGACAATGAGTAAGAAAGACTGAAGGAGAGTTAATATCTTTGAATTATGATGTTGGTGAAAAATATTGATTATACCAAGGACTACCAGAAAAATGAACAAATGTGCCTTGGAAGAAGTACAGACAGAAGGCTCCTTAGAAGCAAGGAAGTTGAGACTTCATCTCACATACTTTGGACATGTTATCAGGAGAGAACAGTCCCAGGAGAAGGACATCAAGCTTGGTAAAGTAGAAGGTCAGCATAAAAGAGGAAGACCCTCAATAAGATGGATTGACACAGTGGCTGCAAACATAGCAGCAAGTGTGAGAACATCGCAAGATCAGGCAGTGTTTCCTTCTGTTATGCATAAGCTAGCTATGAGTTGGAGCCAACTTGATGGCACCTAACAACAAGAATAGAAATTACTTATAAGTTTTAAGCACATGAGAAAACTATATATATAT